>NC_046365.1:25003371-25131797 GCF_011125445.2 Fundulus heteroclitus | reverse complement strand
TCTTCCTTATGCTTTTATTAAACATTTCTAATTTAACTCGCAGGAAATGCGCACTTCCAGGCTTCTCATTTCCTGCCGTTGCCATGGTGAATCGCATTATCTTCTTTCCATTGATGAGGGCTTCGTTCATGCTCGTGCTTAACTCACGGCTGACAGAAGGTTACCTGACTGATATCACCTGTTCTGAAACCGAAAACGCTGAGTATGACATCATGAGGTAGAACTACTCTTGCTACTTTCTACTCTGGGTAGATCAGCCATTCTTTCTGAAACGGGGCCCTGGATGACATCGTTTTTCAATTTATTTGTTTTTCCAGTGCATTAAAGACAAACAAGAAGCTCGTCCTGGGGATTACAAGTATATCTGAATTGAATTTATGTGATTCTAAGTATTCTTGACATTTTCCATCCATTTTATTCTTCAATTTTCTTTTTTTTTTGACGATTTAAAGCTGCTGTTGAGATTTCTGTTTCATTTCATGTTAACAAGAACAACCATCAATGGTTTTTAACTATGATTTTTCATTAGTGTTCTGTCTTTTTTTTCCCCTTCCTATCCGATTATAGCAGCTAGTCATTTGGCCTCTGCACCATTTTGTCATTCATTTTGCATCCAAATAATTTCATACCCAACCGGTTTAAAATGGATCAGTTTTCTGTTCGACGTGTAGCAGCGACCATGCATTGACTTGAAGTTGACAGGGAGATGATGCAAAGTGTTGTCCACCATCCTGCAATTTTTAGATGCATCCATGCTCCAGCACACCCAAATCAGATGGGTGAATTCCCTCATTAGCGTTCAGTCATGTAGCTCTGCAGAGGCCTGTTAACAAATTACCTAAAGTCAGGAATCAAACCCTTGATGGTTGCATCGAAGGATGCAACCATCCGCTCTGCTTTTATGCCCCATTTAGTTATATCTGTGAATCATCTTAATCATACTACTTGCCCCTTGCACCACTTTACAATCAAGACGTCTGAGATTAAATCCATTACTATTGTTAATCTCAAAGATATTTTTTTTCAACCAAGCATTCTTTACCTATTTGGAAATGACACAGGCATCACTCAAAAGATGCAACTACAACATACAAGGGGTATTTAAAAAAATACATGTTTTTATTTACCTTTTTTTTTATGTCTTGTCAAAAATTATTTATACTATACTCAATAGTCAATAGAAAAATGGCATCAGGCAATCAAGCCATTTTTAATTGCTGAGCAGCTTTTAGCATCTTTCCAGTGGTATTCTGATGATTTATCTCTGATAATGAGCTCCAAGACTCTGAGAGTGAAATGTCTCCTTACCATCACCTTAATCTTTAGTCAACTCCATAGATTCAACTTTACCTGGGTCAGACCAAAAGATTCATGTTACTTCCAGTCAGACAAATTGTGTCTGTAGCTACGTTTACATGGACAAAACTAATCGGAATAAGGGGCCGATCGGAATAAAAATGTGTCATGTAAACCAGCCAATCAGAATATGATGATCGGATGAAAATTAGAGGGGTGGTTTACTAACGGTACAGTCCAATTATTCAATCCGAATATATTTTAATCCGATCGTGAAACTGTGTGCATGTTAACATAGCTAATAGCATAAAAAGATTTTGATATAAATCTGCCTAACTGTGTATCTTCATACTCTGTTGACAATATGTTTTTTAAGAGCAATTCTAATTGAATGTTATGTTTTTTTTTATGTTGTACCTATAAACAGAAACCTGTTGTGTTATTTTGTCTTCCAGTGGGTTTTGCAAAGAATAAGGCAGTGACTCAGAGTAGTGGACAGTACTTGTGCTTTCAGGATGCGGTACGTATGCCTCATATGATCACCCCGATCAGTTGTTATTTAACTGTTGGCATCTCTGTATATTATATAGGTTCATATAGTGCTGGGCAATAAATCGATTTAATCGATTAATTCAAATTTACAATTTTTTTTAATTTACTCAGTTACTTTTTCTAAGTTAGTTTGAAATAAAGTGAAGTCTGTTTTTAGCTCATTGTGTAAAGCCACTAGTAGCAAACAGTTTATTATATTTTCGTTTTTTTACAGTGGCAGGGCCGCCATTACAAGCATGTTGCACAGCTTGTATTCAGTTGCTCTTTGAATTCAGGTCAACTCCTAGAAACAATGCTTGAAATAAAAGCATTTTATTTAAATAATTAATTAAATTTCTTTTTTTGAAAGAAAAAAGAGGCAAAAATTGATTCAATGTATTGGGTAAAATAAAATCGGAGATTTGATTTTAAGCCATATCACCCAGCCCTAGGTTCATATTTGTATTGCTCTTTATTCATTACATTCTTCTGTAGTTAAAAGTTGTAAAGTGTATCTGACTACAGTATGTTTTGATGGAAGAGAAAGGCATTGTGAGGATAAATAGCAATAACTTTAACCACAACAATGTTTTGTTTTCTTTTTTTACTAATTTACTTATGTAACAGATAGTTACTCTGGACAACAATGCTTAACAAGTCTTTTTGTGTTACCTGTGTCTCACATGGGAAGATCATTGTTACCGACCCAACTTGTCTCCAGAGTAAAAACTAAAGTCCTGTGTATAATACAACCTGATGCAAATATAACAGAGGTATAAAAGTTAAAAAATATCCTTCACGTGAACTACTATGGGATTCCTGAGATTGCAGTTGTTTTAACACGCCAGATGTGTGCTTTTTGTCTTGCCCCCGCTCTGACTCTCCATTATCTCTAAAACTAATCTCTGTTCAACAGAGTATAGATGTTTGTTATTTACTGTTGATTACCTCTTCACATAAACCCTGCTTTAAAACATCATAATTATTTATTTAAGGCTTAAAAGCTCATGCCTCAAATGAAAAGTCTTAAGTGTGTGTAAAAATCTACCCTCTACTTTCCCGGCATCATTTAGCTATAGATTCTGCTTCTCATAGCTTTGCTTTGTGTACTAAACCTTGACTCTTGATGAAATCTTTGAACCCTTCCTTTAGTTGAGTTTTCCTTCCCCAATATTCATAGTATAACTGTTATTCATTGGCGGTTTGACAGGACTAAGCATCCATAAGAGGCTAAATCTAACAACTCTTTGAGCACCATCAGTGTTTCAGAAAGGATTTCTCAATGCGCTGCAAGCACATCAGTCATGCATCTTTATGTCAGAAGACTCAGGCTGGATGTGCCGTCAGGCAGCACAAACTATGTCATGTCACTTTAATTAAACCTTGGGCCCAGTAATCCATTTTTACTCAACACAGTCCACGTCTGCATCCCTAGATGTAAGCGGAAAGTACACAAAGAGAGAGGAAAGGACAGGATACGTTGTGAGCACATGTTCTCTGCTCAGAAGAGATTTTAGCATAAAAAACAAACAGATGTCAGGTTTAATGTGCCAAACATGACAGAGACCATCCTGGCTGGCTATCAGGAAAAGATTTAGACTACAATCTTTGTGATAATCTTTATGGTCATGGGGAAACTCAAGTACACCCCATGATTCAAAAGCTTGTTGGACCACATTTAGCAGCAATAACTTTAGTGTGACCTTATCAGTTTCTCACATCATTTTCTGGCCCACTCTCCCTTGCAGCATTGCTTGAGTTCATTGAGGCTTTCAGATGCAGATCTCCCTGAGGTCCGACCACAGCTTCTCCATCAGGCTGGGGTCATTGACTGGATCATTAAAACACTTTCTTTCTTTCATTTTCATCCATTTAGTTGTAGAGTCGCTGCTGTGTTTCAGATCGGTGCTATGTTGGTAACCCAAATTTAATAAAGCTTCAGCTGTCAGAGAGATGGCCTCACACTTAACTCCAGAATAAATCTGTATACAGTAAAGTTCATGGTCAACCCGATGGCTACAAGGTGCCTGCTGATGAATTATTGCCAAATTATTCCAAACATTCCAAGCAAGCCACTTCTTTTCAGTCTTTCTGTAATAATTTTTTCATGAACTTTAGCATTGTAGCGCGCTAACTGAAGCCTATAGGGTGTGAGACGAAGCTCTTGGGGTTTTTGTAGTCTTTCCGAGCATTGCACGGTCTGACCTTCAGGGGAATTTTCTGGGATGTCTGCTCTTGGAAAGATTGGAATAATATTTCAGAGCGGAGTAGCGAATTTCAGATTACCTGTAACCTTTCCAGGATTAATCCATAGCATCATGTCTATTTTTTTTTTCTTGCTGCCAGTACTCATAATCTGTGTCCGTCAAATCGGAGAACTTCCAGATTTCCTGCTTTATATTGTGTGACTACATTTAATAAGCAACCCCTGCTTATTTTGCCATTCACATAAATCCTGGGGAAGCAGCAAAGTTGTATTCAGTTTTTTTTTGTTTCCAGGACTCTATCCATCAGTAACGATTCTTATGTGTGTAAGATCAGTGGTTACCAGCGCACTGTGTGCCAATGCATCGGCTGGGGTGGGGGGGGGGGGGGGGGGGGGGGGGGGGCTTGGATGGCCTGCTAACAGCCAAGGTTTGAAAAGTATTACCATTTCATAAAGACGAGAATCAAGGGATGATCATAACAAGATAGCTTGTCAGTATTTACAAAGGGTGGAGGCGAGTTTCTCTGACAAATGTGGAGCAATTATTACTTCAGGAAGTGTGATCGTTGGCGTTGCCTTTCTCCCACTGACGTCTTAATGTGTTGTTGTCAGGAAATGCTAGATTCATTTCCAGTTTTTTTTTTTTTTTTTTTTTAATACAACAAATGTTGGGCTGATATATATCTTTTATTAGGTATCACTTCCAATCTTGACCTTTCGATGCCTGCAAGAAAGTCTTTCAAATGGGGGGTTTTATTTTATTTTTTGGAAAACAAGTGGCATTAAGTGTTTCTGAATGCTCACTTTGATTATGTGTTCAAGTGATTTTCAGTTTTTTGTTTCTGTTGCAGGATGACATTATGTTGCCACAGAGAATCCGTCTCCAGTATGAAACAGCTCTTCTCCATCCAAACTCAGTAAGTTTTCATTTTTTGTAGTCATTGCTAATTCACTTCCTTCTCTTTCTTCAATTTCGCTCAGCCCCCGCTTCCCTTCTTTCTCCTTGCTTCTTCTCGTCTCGCTCCTTTTTCTCTCCGTCTGTTGAAATAGAAAAATATTCTCGCGAACGGCATTAGCGAGCACATTTCCGTGGGTGTACGTGCGCGCAGTTGGCACGCGGAGCAGCGAGAGTATCCGGTGTTGATGCTTTCTTTGACATGCCAGGTCAGAGGTCAAAGGTTGCGTGTGTGAGGGGAAGTGAGTAAGACGGCGTGGAGACAGCGGGCCCGCTCCGCTGTACAAACACCCTGACCTTTCTGGCTATCACTGTAATTTTTTTATGCTCTGTCAAACACATGCAGATATTTACATAGTTGGAAAAGATATGTAGGCTCTTATTATCACTGTCTGACATAAGATCACACTAAACCTTTCTGTTTCAGTTTAGTTAGAATTACCAAAATTATTTGTATTTGCTATATGTGAGAATAACAGGAGAATATCTAGGAGTTTTTTGTTATGCTTACTGTTAAACAAGATGGGATTGGTCTATATGCAATAAAAAAAACATGCTCATTGCATTTTTTGCACAAAATTATTCGCATATATTGAGATTTCAACTCCTCAGTTTCACCTGATTTGAGCTAATTTCAGGACAAGCTGTTTTAAGGCTCTTTCACTTGAATGCAAATAAGCTATAGCCTCCAATACTGATAAGTGTTGACCATTGCTAGATTTGCAAAAAAAAAAAAAAAAGGCGGGGGGAGGGGGTCTTCCAGGCCTGAGAACATCACCCTAACTGTGAAGCATGAGACTGGCAGCATAATGTTGTGAGGATAGTTTCCTATTATCTAAAAACATCAGCCTGTAGTTAGAGCTTGGGCGCAAATAAGTCTTGCAAGTGGACAATGACCCCAAATTAGTGAAAGACTGTGGATACACAAGATACGGTGTGACGATGATCCCCACAGAAGATTAAAGAGCTGAAAAGGTATGTGTGTGAGCAGGGCTCAGCTACACCAGCTCTGTCTGGAGAAACGGGTCATAATTTAGCAAACTATTGTGACAAGCTTGTAGAAGGACACACATATTTGACCCAAGTCAAAAAGTTTAAAAGGCAACTCTACTAACTTCTAATTACATGTATAGATACGCTGAATTTAAAAAAAAAGTAAAAAAAATAAAAAATAAAAATTGATCCTCTCATTATAAGGCATTCGGCAAATAGAAAAAATGCTTGTAATCCTACCTTGCCAAAAACTGGAAGAGGTTACTCCGATCTAATGTTAGAAAAAGTGTTGCTTTTATAAGCAAACCACTACAATTAACTTTAACTAACCAAAATGTACTTATTCTGGCCACCGATTGCTACTTAAAAAGTGATGGAAAAAAAGAGGTAGCTCACAATTGCAAGTCCAACAATTCATGTTCTGTTTTCCTGTGCAGCTAGCCTACACAGAGCAAGCTGTCAAAGCAAACATGTCCATTTTTCTGTATGACGGCCTGCATGTGTGTTTTCATAACAGCTGATTGGCTGCAGAGTTCAGAGGCTGCCGGAGGGATCCACAGAGCGCTACGCCCGCTGGATCAACGCACTGACTCAGGATCAGCTCATCGCTCAGGTAAACACAGCGCAGTTCGTCCGCAAATGCTTGTGTTTCATGCGCGGGTGAGAGGTCGCGCGTCAGGCAGCTACTAGGTCAGACAGAAACAGGATACATGCGTGTTGCTCACAGTTTGTACGGAAATGTTTCAGAGGAGCCGAGGGCGGAGGCAGATTGGCTGCTGCCCTCAGAGCCCATCAAAGCTTCAGCAGGGGAAACAGCTCACACTGTCATGGAGGGGGGGGGGGGGGGTTGTTAATGTGGGCTGTTGGCAGTTGAAAAAATGATTTGGCTGGCAAAATCCTGGGGAGGGGGGGACGGGGGTCTTTCTGTGGAGACTTTCTGCTCCAGCTGATGCCGCAGTAGACATTCTGGGCTTTTGTCCAGGAATTCTTACACTAAGAACACTAAAACATATCTTGCAGAGCTACAGTAAATAGATTAATAAAATTAAAAATGAGAAATGAAACAGATGTCTCTATTGTTTGTGTTTTTGTGATGATGAGTGAAAAAAACCCGCCGCTCTAAGCTGTTATCAAGCTCCCTTTTCCTCTTTCCTTCGCTTCAAAGGTCCATTGTAGTAGCGCCATGAAGGTCCTGTCAGAAACAAGAACACAGGTCAGCGTGACCGAACACTGAGTTTCACAATGTGCAGCAGTCAATCTGACATGTCAGATACAATACATACAAAATAATTCATGAGAACCTTCATTCTGTCCATATGTTGCTCGCTCGTCCCACACGGCTGCTGCCCGGTTGTCGTTGCAAGGCCGAACACAAACCGCACCGGTCACCGGTTCCTCACAGGGCAACACAGAGACACGCAGGATAAACAAGCATTCACACAAACACTTAAAATTGAAGCCTATTTCAGATCGACCAAATTACCCAACGGGCTTGTTTTTGAACTAGAGGAGGAAGCAGGAGTACCCTAAGAGAACCCACATGTGCATGGGGATAATATGCTACCTCTATGCAGATCCCAGGGCAGCGTTTTTCTTTCTGCAAGGCAACACCGGTGACAGCTGCATCTAACCTTGCCTGCACGATGAGTTCTCGCGGTAATTGTGCGTTCACAAACACACGAGAATCCGTCTTGTGTCCCTCCAGCTTCAACCGTTTGTGTCCGAACCCAAAAACGGTTTGCGTTGCAGTGTTGAGGTTTAAGGCGGGACATACCGGTGAAAATAAGAGATGCTGAGCCCACAGCCGAAGCAACACAAACATGGCAGCGCAGGAGGACGTACACGTAGCTGCTGCTATCACTTCTGTTTTGCAAGAATCCACAATTTCATCTTTGAAAGAACAGCAAGACGTGCCTTGGCTAGCTTACCTACTTGCTGCTTACGTTTTAATTTGATACCGTGATTGGCTAAAGCTAACCTGTGGTAGGCGGGCGCTAGGCGTCACTTCGCCCAATCAGCTCAGAGAGTTCTGCTGAAATTCCCTCCTTTCCCCAAACATTAATAATGTGCAGAACTAGAATGCTACACATTATCAATCTGTCTGGCCAGGCTAAGCTGCACCACCATGAAGACCAAAACCTTCATTTTACTTTCCAATGCGGAGGTCTGGGTATTTGGAAGGACTGTTAAAATATAGGAGCGAAGTCTTATATCTGGATTTAGAGCAGTGCAGAGTCCAGTCAGTTACCCGACCATGAGTTAGAGTTGTTGACCTGCTGTTGATTTCTGATCTTCATTTTGGTAAAGCTCTGACCTGCCAATGCCAGTTTTAGTCAATTCTGAGCTATAAGTAAGGTAATCCAAAGCATGTATTTTAGTTTGAGAATTATTATTAATAATAATAATAATAATAATAATAATAATAATAATAATAATAATAATAATAATAATAATAATAATAATAATAATAATAATTATTATAATTATTGATCTCACAATGGAGAAATTCACTTCTGCATATTAACCCATTCCCTTGGGGAGCAGTGGGCTGCCACTGTGTGGTGCCTGGGGAGCAATTGGGGGTTAAGGGTCTTGCTCAGGGACCCAGAATGGCAGCTTGTGGGAGTTGAACTCAGAACCTCTGGGACCGAAGCTCTGTGCTCTAACCACTCGGCCACCACTCCCCCTAATTAAGACCTGTCTTCACATTAAAACATTTTAGCAAAAATAAAAGGAGCCTTTCTGTTGTGAACGAGCAATAATAATTTTTTAAGAGTCGAGGCATTGTCACAGTGGATCTGTGAGGTAAAGAGCATTTCTAACCATATTCCAATCAGTTTGCACGATTTGGCTAGATTTGGCCAAGTACAGTTAATAAATATGTTGCCATTTTTAAGGCATGAAGTACACTTTATCTCAAACTGTTTTTTCTAGCTAAAAACAAATTACTTTATTAAAAAAAATTAACTTGGAGACAAGTTCACTATTGCTACCTTATACAGATGTAACGGTATGAAGATTTTACGTCATGGTTATCGTTCAGCTTATGCATTTAGCAAACTTTTATCCTTTTTATCCAAAGCAAATTAGAAATGATGATCTAACAATGTATGTTATTTGCATACAGCAATGTTTCTTTAAAGGAGAGGATTCAAGATGTTTTTTTTTTTTTTTTTTACAATCACAGTGTTTACTCAATGGCAGCAGGCACATCTATTGAGGCAAGAAAGTAAAATGGTCGGAGTTGGTCTGCAAAAATAATTGAATTCTAAATTTTTAACAAATTTAGAATTGTTGATATGTTTTGGTCATTTGCAGTCAGAAAATCTTGACTGTTTAGTGAGGAAACAACTCTTGTGAAGATGTGCAGCACAGGCAGCACGTGGGCAGAAGCTGTTTGACAGACCTATGTAACATTTTGCCACTTACTTGTCAGCTGTCACAGGTTTTGGTGGAAAAAGGACTAAAACGGTGTGTAAATACAGTTATCAGTTTAAGGTGTGCGTCAGTGTTACCATTATTAGGGGTAGTAGTTTTAATCTTTGCCATCATTATATCACGCTGTCACCAACAGACTGAATGTCTTCTCTATTAAATATCTGTTAGAGATAAATTACAGCCTGCAGCTTGAGCACACGATACAGCATTCCAACGGGTAGGTTCTTAGGGGCAGGGAGGGTTCTTTAATCTGTGTTTTTGATGCTGTAGATGGAAGCATAAACCCTGGTGTTATTGTTTTGGCTGCTCAGCCAAGTCTAATCAGACCCTCCGATACCATCCTGGCACTTCAGTTAATCTGAAGTGTCGGCAATCAGTGAAAGAGCTGTTATGCCTTATTTTCTAAGGACATTTTGCATCTCTCTCTCTATATCACGTGTTCAGATTGAAAATGCAAAGAAAGCCTTCAGTTTTTCAGCCCTTTTTCTATTTGGAATAGACCTCCAATCTGAACTGAAACGGTCAGAACTTGTTTCGCTGAGGGCCTTCCTCTCAATGGGAATCCCTTGAACAGCGCCCGTGTTTTAAATCTTAACTTATTACAGTAATAAATGTTTAAATTGTTACTGAAATTACAACTCCTAGATTTTAGTTGTCAATTTTATTCTTATTATATGTTGTCAGTGTTTGTTTTGTGTTGCGGTGAAGTCTCGATCTCATTGGGTATTTTTGCCTGGTTAAATAAAGGTTTAGTAAAAAAAAAAAAAAAAACAGAGCCAGAGCATTCCTAGAGCACAGGCATCCAGCTAAATGTTTATTTAGCATTAGCCACTAGTAGCAGCTGGAAGAGAGGGCTTCTCAAGTACTTTCCCCTTTCACACAGTAAGGACAAAACAACTTCAAAAGGCCTTCCTTGTGCTTTTTTAAAGTCCAAAGTTCAGTGCAACACCAGATTCTCTTTGATTATATATTAGAAAACTACCACGGTAATCATTAAAACCAGTGACTTCTTCATCCACGAAAAGAAGGAAAAACTAAATGGGTCGGACCAGCGGCATAAAATGTCCCTTAAAGGCGATCTGACAGTCAGCTCATCAACATTTTCTAATCTTTCAGGATCAAACATAGTGATATTGCCTAGTTTAAAATGAGAAGGCATCTTCTTAAACCACATTTTCAGGAAACACTTTCGCTTCACTCAGGTCTTCCATATATTTTCTGGGGAACCAGTAATATGTAGGCAGAGTTTTTTTTTATTTTTTATTTTATGCTGAAAGAAAAGCGTGCCAGTTCTGATTTAACAAAAACACGCTGTTGCCAAGGGCACAGGACGACCTGGACTCGCTTTCTGAAACATTCGTGCACACTTTCACCGTCTGCATAAGCACTCAGCAGACATTCCAGGATATTTGTATGATATTAGGTTTCATGGAGCATGAGAGTGAGATCATACGCTGATTCTGAAAATGGGGAGCTGCTCCATTCCCTTTCCCTAGCTTCGATATACCCGCCCTGACTTTTACTTTGTGTAAAAAAATATATATATATCAAGACCTTACTAAGTTAAACCAGAAAATCTGTTGCTGCTTTTTACATTTAACCTTATATATGACTATTCAAAAATGCCCCTACCCCTCTGATTAGTCACACTCAGCCTCCTACTGCGCCTGCTGTTTTCCCAGAACTCATTCTTATTCCTCCTATTCATGATTTGGCCGCAGCTTACATCTGCGAAATGTTGCAATATTACAACAGACAGGCAAAAAGACGCACGTAGGTGGACACATACACACACATACACACACACGCACACACATACGTCCCAGATAAGATTCAGTCCAGCTGTTCTAACTGCTTGAAACCAGATGTTTGGCACAATTTTCTACATCTGTGAAGCATTTCTGGCTTGCAGTAATGGCACATTCGATCTTGAAAAAGTCACATGTCTGCATACAACCGCGCACGTGCGCGTACAGGCGCGCCGCGAAGCGTAGTGATGCGGTCGGAGGCTAAAGCGGGTCCATGCGGCACGACCTTCAGGTTTCTTAAGGTACAAACTGTTACCAAACGCACAGGGGAAAGGAAAAAGCGAGATGAGACGAGCGCAGGAAAACGAGAGGCTGAGCACCAACTGGGCAAATAAGAGGGAGTAGGGGGGGGTTCATCTGTTAAGGAAGAGAAAATATTGAGGTTGCATTAAGGAGTTTGAGAGAAGAAGAGAAGCAAAAACATGAATGAGTCAGAGATCATCTGTGGAGAGGGGAGTATGGATGTTTTCCTTCTGTGCAGTACGAGAGCATATATGTGTATGTTTTCTTTTCAGGGTTTGAGTTAAAGTGATTGTTTTCCCCCCTCTGTAAGGCTTTAGGTCTCCCTCTGAGGGTACGGCATTGGACTTTAGGTTGACTCTGAAGGCTCTACTGCATTAAACCAGTCTGATACGCTCCGATGCATATGTTCAGGGGAGAAACCTTCTCAGTGTGTAAACCAGCAGTGTCACTGCTCTGATTAAAATACTCGTCTAAGTGACTGGATTTCTTGGTTTTTAGACCTTGTTTAGATCTGGCCCTAACGTGTGTGCTAGCTAGTTCAGATAGGAGTGGAGAGTTTTAAATAGGACTGCTCATATCAGGCAATTAAGCACGTCCGGCGATATCAGATCTCAGTGGGCCATTCACCATGCAAATAAACACGCAGACGTGGAGATGTCTCACAGTGACCAGACAGACCCTCAGCCGTCTTACTGATGGTCTGTCAACCAACCGAATACTCATGTAACTAGATTATATTTTCTACAAAAAGCTTGATGAATTTAGGCATGGTGAGATACGAGTGAACAAAAAGAGAGTTAAACGATGTTTCGTTTCTCTGTCAGAGCAAAGAAAATTACGTCTTCTACACGTTTTTCTCATAAGTGCTGTGGATTAAGTGGCGTTTTATGCAACATGCGCTGGCGGGTTCCTGATTTCGACACCACATTTTATGATTCTGTCACCAAAGAGGATGCAGTCAGCTCCAAAACCAGTAACAACAACCATCGCACTATAGCTTCAAATCAGCCACTTTTGAAACGCCTTGTAATCCAATTATCAATGTACAATACTGGTGCAGCTGACTTAATAATAAGCATTATGGAAAAGTAAATGTCTTTATGTAAATCGGTTTGTAAAGTGAACCTCTTAAAAATGTATTACTCATTGCTTGACATTTTTCTACTATAATCTTAGTTTTTTGAGGATTGTGAAGCAAAGCCTCTTCAAGCTAGAGCCAGTGCTTTAATAAATCCCTATTTTAATAATATTTACCCAGATTGTTGTACAAACATCAAACAATGGACTAACCCTTAAGTTAGCCCTTATATTCGAGTCTTTTCACAATCCTGTTTATAAAATGTCAATTTTAATCCAGGAGATGATCAGTGGTGTCCCAGGATAGTCTCTAGTCCCAAATTAACTTTTTTATACACTCCATCATTTCCGACAGATTTTCTCAAGACTGACCAGCTCTGTGGTCTAAGTGCCTTTGGTTGTGTTTTACACTGTGTGGATGGAAATGATCAAGTATTGAAAATTATACACATACATTGTTTTATTTTTTCATTACTAAGCTGTTTTCTAGATGATTATGTCTTAACATTTCGTATTATGTTTAGGTGCTGCTGTTCTTAACCCAGTTTCTCTAGCATTCAGGAAGTTAGTAAATTGATACAGTGCTTAATAAAATGCATTTGATGAGTTTTCTAAGTAAGAAAAGTTTTGTGTTATCACACATTGTCAAAAATATGCCTGACCCTCTTTTTTTTCATGTTACTTGTCAGAAACAGATTGTGTGTCTTACTTGTCTGTTTTTGATCCGGACCGGGTCTCTGGTTTTAGGCATACACGTCCCACGGGCCCACGGTTGTCATGCCAACATGGTTCTGCTCAAGGAAATTGTTCCTGAAAGTTGGCTCGTTTGACGAAGGGGGCAAGGTGAGGTTTCACTCTCATACCGTTCCTTTAATTACTTGTAAAACTAGTGTAAGACATCATTGGACCAACTCTGATGGACAACGTATTGTAAACATTGTGAACACCTATTTTATTTTCTGTGAATCGAGGAAAAGTTGGTGCTATACACTGAATGTGTCTCATTAGAATTAGATTTTCCCTTTTTATCAGTTTCTAACCCACAAAGTACAGATTCTTGAAGTTACAGAATAAAGTTGGTTGAACTAACATTACTCATTAGCAATAAAAATGGTCTATAATGACATAAATAGCATCTAGTGCACTAAATGTCAGAGGTTATCATATAATAATAAACTACTTAAACATAAATCACTACCCTGCTGCCAGATTTTTGAGCTTGGTCCGTCCAGTCCAGGTTGCTTTTTTTTTCAACCAGCAAAATGCTCATGAAGTTATTATTTTGTAAATAAATCACAGAATTTTCTTTTGATGCGCCATTATCTACTGTATTTTTGTTGTTGTCACCTGACTCTTCCGATGGCATTCTTTCGGGTGAGTGACATTCACCCTGTGCGTCTGGGTAACCAGGAGTGTGACATCGATTGGCAGGAATCCTGAATTAATCTGACTGGATGAAGAATGACACAAAAATCACTGATTGACCACGGGCGCAGAGAGCTTTGCCCTGATGAGAAACTTTAAATAACAAATAGAGACCCGCATTAAGTCACATGGAAGGCAAAAGGTTGCAAACACACATAAACACTCATCTGTCTTTTGGCATTTAAACATACACAAAAAATAAACCCAAAATGTAATGGGAATGCTGAAAAATCCAAATTTAAACACATTTCATGAGAAAAGATGTGATAATTACTTTTTATTTTATAATTCAAGTTCACTACATTTATACTTTTTTTCTGCCATTTTGATTCTGCCCGAGCGCCACCGGACCTGACATCAGGCTTTTTTTTTTTTTTTTAGAATAATTATAAATAACTAGTAAGTGTCAATGCATTAGCAAAGACAATATAACATCTTATAGAGCAGCATGCTGCAAAAACTAATTTGTATATTGACATCAGAAACAGCCTCAGATCTGATTCTTATCCATTCTGAACAATTAACTGTTGTAAAAATTATATCAAAAACATCTAATTAGTCACAAGTTTTTAATTAATCGATTTCTGGATGTCATTGCAGTACGATATGTGATCTCCACGACAATCTAATTATTGTTCAATCCGATGTTTGTGTAAAATGCACCACCTGCATCGGCATTTTGTTCTTTATACCGCGTCAAATAATTTTGTATCTCTCGTGGGCTTTTTTTTGACACGTCATTAAAATTGTCCGTCACAATTCCCCAGAAAGAAGTCACCGCTATAAAATGTATGACCTAGAGAGATGTTTTCCTTAATTGGACTGCGCTCAGTTTGTCTCAGAAGTCTGAGCTCGGCGCTAAAAATGACGTCTCAGCTGAATTAAGAGCATTCTGGTCGCAAATCAAAATTCTGTGGTATTTTATTTTTTACTCTTAGCAATAAAAGCTAATAACAATATAATTATCTTACATTTTTGTGTTTAACTACAGAAGAAACGTGTGTAGAAATGATTCAATATTTTAAAGCACTTTGTGCCACTGAGAGAGGAAATACAAACTGTCACAACTGTTGATAAATATTTTATACCTGCTACTCTCTCTACAGTCTATATTATCTGCGTGTCAGCCATATTGAATGCTGATTATTGGGGCTGCTTGGTGAATTCTGACTTCGTATTTCCAATTAACTCGGAAAATCTGACTATCGAGTGCAAAGGGCTATGCAGATGCTCGGTAAGCACGGCTAAAGATTTACTCACCTCTTCATGCCAAAACCTAGACATAGCAGGGGACCTGGCCCCATCTTTTGTGTAAATAGTATATACTCGCTAAAGATCGCAGTTAAACTATGTGGAAGCATTGACCCTCCAGCCCAATATGGTCATATGATCATTAGTAACAGAAAACGAACAATTTTGGTGACACCAATGGAAAAACACTACACATTTTAGTGACTTAATCCAATTTCACATGAACCATACAAAATGGGGGCTCATCACTTCTGAAAAGATGATAGAAGTTGATGTTTTTTTTAAAAAAAACACTTATTTCTTCACCTATGGAGAGTGTATTGTATCATGTTATGAAGCAGATATTAACCCCATTATTTTTCCGTTTTGTTTCACCACTGACCGGACATACTTCCCCTTCACTCACACAGACTCTGCTTTCTCGTCAGGGAGTCCCGGAGGATCTGCTCTTCTTCTACCAGCTTCTGCGTCAAGGTGGCTGTCCGTTGAGGGTCGACCGGTGCCTTCTGGTTTATCGTTACCATGAGAGGGCCGCTACTCATTCTGTGACAGAGTCAGTCGCCCTCCTTCCCAGTAAAAGCTTCCCTCTCACGCACATACTCGGCCACGGCGTTGGTCCTCCACCTACACGCAGCTGCCCACTGGCATCCCTGAGTTTCCCAGGGCTCTCACATGCACCCTCACACAAACCCAAATACTCTCACTGACACACACTCAGGCATGTTTTTGGGCTTTTGAGATTTTATGACAATGTCTTTGGGAGTCCAGTCGCTTTCCCAGGATTCAAATCAGGAATGTTTGGCCTTCTCTGCCAGGAATGTTCACTATCCGCTCAATGCTGCTCGGAGAGAATCAGATCTCGGTGTGAACAGGAGCGTTGGGCATGTTGTGTGTCAGGCTGACATTCCTGCAGCTGCCTGAGCTTCACCGTGCAGAGTCTGCAGGTGTCCATGTTTGTGCCTTTTAAATGTAAAAACGGAGCAGTGTTAAAGGGAACTTCCTTTACATCCCTCCATCCTTTCCACCTCTGACCGTGAATCGGCCTGGTGTTGATTCACTCCTTCACTTTCATCATCCTTCTCGGTGGTTTTCATCTGTCATATTTCTGTTTTTGGAGGCCTATTTTAGGCAGGTCTACTTTCCGCTCTCCCCCACTTTTGCCGCCCCCCTCCCACACGCTGCCTTCCTACTTCCTCACTTCAGCCAAATGAAACCAACCACTATTTCTGTCCATCACAGACAGTGCAGATGACCTTATGTGAGCTGAAAAGTCTTTTTTTTAAAGGATGGTGTCAAACAGTAACTGAAATGCGAACTGAATGGCTGTGTTTATAAATGTGAGGCGGCAGCTGTATGTTTAGTAAGTCTTTTCCATATTGCCGCCATGTCTTGGAGTCGACGCATGTAAAGAAAGAGGCAAAGCAAAGGAAACTTTTGGAGACCACCCAGGCTCTTCAGCGGTGTGGATTTGGGTTTTGTTTGTCAGAAGAGGCCCGCCGCTACACGCAATGAGAAGGTTTACTTTGGAGAGTGAGGGGAAAGTGCTTTGGTTGAATCTGTGCATATAATTAGTCAATGTCAGCATCAGGTTGGAAGTAGGTTTAACAAACACAAATACCAGTTTTGTAGTTTTTGCTCTGTGTACTCAGATCAAATCTCACGTGTAGGTGATGGTTCTGCACACTAGAAGACGAGCAACCATTTATTTTCTCTCTGATAAAAGTGCAAGGAGCCATCGTGCTGCAAACACCTTGTGCAGGGGTGTTTTCAGTTCCATGTGAATGTCTGCAGTAGGACAACTTCGAGGTGTACTTTGACTCACACAAAACGTGGGTGGAGCTTCAGGCCATAAGTCACGGTACTTTCTTCGTTCATGTTTTAAAAAGCTGATTTCCCTGAATAAAATCCACTTGTAACCAACTGGCTTTAGAAGTCACCTAATTGTTAAAATGAGTCTGCCTGGGTGTGATTTAATCTCGGTATAAATCCAGCCGCTCTGCGAAGGACTGAAACGTTTGTATTTTTTGGAGAACTTAAGTGAACAGCATCATGAAGAAAAGGGAACCCAGCAGACAGGTCAGGGATAAAGTTGCGGAGAGGTTCAAGGTATAAAACAATATCAGAAGCTTTGAACACCTGACAGAGCATTGTTCAGTCAATGCAAAGCTGCTGAGAAATGGCCGCCCGCCTGCAAGGACAGGCCAGGCAGTATTAACCGAAAGAGCAGCAGCGACGCCCATGGTACCCCTGGAGGAGCCAAAACGAGTCACTTTTACAGTTTGGAAACGATTTATAATACCAGAAGAAAACCTCTAAACAGCTGTAAGCGACTTGAGACTAGGGTGGAGGTTCACCTTCTACACAGCCAGCACAACAGTGGGATTGTTTAGATTGAATTATATGCCTTTGTTAGAATCACCTGCACAAAGGCCAGACCTCAATCCAACTGAGAACCAAGATTTAGAAATCAATATTCATAAACACTCTTTATCTAATCCGACTGAGCCTGAACAATTTAGCAAATATGAAAGGCCAATGAGAGAAACGCCAATAGACATGTGGCTCTACATTGTCTTGGCCAAGGAGGTCTGAGCACTCATGCATGCAACAATTTTTAGATTCCTTAGTTTTTCTGCCTTATGTTTGTCGAATAATGTGAATAATGTGAATTTAGTGTTAATTGAGCCTTTCAAACCTGCTGTTATATGAATTCAAACCGGGGAAAATCCCCTAATTATGACCACATTTCTTTTCTGTTTTAGGGAGACTATCTGGAAGCTGCGAGTAGACTTTCTGCAGGAGAGGGTGCTGAGCCGGTGGCAAAACTTCACCATATGGAATGCTGGGAAACAGGGGAGGAAGTTGTACCGAAGCCTGAGCCCGACCAATCAGAGGAAAGTAAGTCCCGTCCTATCTAGCTTAGCCGCGCTGTTCTACGTGTTCATCAGGCTCTGTTCACACATGGTGATTTTCCTATCTCATTAGGTCAAAGCGTTCTGTGATGTGGACGAAAACAAAATCCAGAAGAGTTTCTACACATATGAGGAGTCAGAGGTGAGATCACTGTGGATAAGAAAAAAGAAAATCTAGTTTTGTTGTCAACAATTCCCTCACAGCGATGCTGCTTCGCCATGGATTCTTAACATTCAACCAACACTTATAAACTGTTTAATGTTTATGGACTTTTCTGTTGATATGTTTCCAGCAAAGACCAAAGCCTAAAGTCCCCATCCTGCACTACAAAGAGGCCAAGGGCCCCTTCATTATCTGTGTTAAACTGGTGAGCCGAGAGCGTGTTTGAGTGTTGTATGTTTGTTGTTTCTGACCGCTTATCCCTCACGTCTGTTTTCCAGCCTTACAGCATAATGATTCAGGGCGTGTGCCCAGTACAGGATGTCAAACTCACAAACATACGGGGGGCTGTCAGGAAATGGGAGGAGACAGCAGGCTGATCTTTGATCGTGGGATGCTTCTGCAAACATCCCATGCTTTAAATGATGGTATATTATTGGAAGAAGTTTAGGTTTGATTGTTAAGCTAAAAGAAACTTGACTAAAATTCTGATTTTCCCGCGTCTTTGTTGGTGTGTAAAAAAAACAACAACACACAAACAAGGCTGATACGTCTAACCTTGAGCCGGACCCAGATTCAAATCTGGAGTGACCCCACCTATGGGGTCTACTAATTGCCCAATTATGGAAATTGGCAGAGGTAATCGGACACACCAGCACGGAAATCTGGACTCAGTCACAATTTTCTAGTCTTGAGTTGTAAAATGCCTGCAATCATGTGCAGTTTGTAAAATTGTTGTGTTAGATTTCATTCTAAAAGCGACACAAAAAGAAGCTGTTAGAGTATCACAAAGTTTTGCCCCAGTTTGATCATTTTTCTGACCTTTGTGTTAGACTGAGCTTCTATTAACGTTGTGGTTCCATCTGAAGGACATGACAGGAGGGGTCCTGGAGGAAAACATCAAGTCTTTGCAGCTGAAGGAAGGAACAGATTACTACCATTTCAACTGACGGCTCCGAGCGATGCGGGACACCACAGGAGCCCGGCAGGTTAAACAGACAGAGGGACTGATTTATGGTAGCATACTGTACACCACAGCTCAGTGATGGACTGTTTATAACCAGGAGGTGAAGCGAATGCAGCAGCAGATTAAATGCCAAACACAAAGAGAGGAAAGAAGAATTTTATGTCGTGTTTACATTTTTAAAGGTGCCTTTTACTATGTAAAAGCTTTCAGAATTTCAAATTCTGATAGTTTAAATTGGCACAGTTAAGAGGCCTGGTTTTCGGCTTCTCTCTTTATCCACTGTTTTAAGTTTGTTACCTTTGGCTCCTTCTGTGGAACTTTTACAATAATCTCCTCTTTTTAGGGAAATATGCTTTTACATTTTCACTTTTGTGTTTCCTTTTTTTCTGGTTACAGCAGAATTTGAGTACAATTAGAAAAACAATTGCAAAGAATATCATCTCTGTCGTTTGCTCCTTGTTTTAATCGCTGTTTTTCTTGTTACTGATTTTGGCTTTCTATATTTCAGATTATAATGTTTATGTCTGCTCTAAGCCCTTCAATTGCTCCTCAGGGATAAAGTGATTTTATTCTCTAACTTATTGGACAAAATGACATGCATAACTGTCCCCCACACCCAACCTCGTACTTTTTGCACCGCATGAAGGGCATAACTGTCCCCCATACCCAACCTCGTACTTTTTGCACCGCATGAAGGCATTTCCATAAAGGATTTTAGCATAGGGAAGCATAGAGTGCTCTGAAGCTTCCTGGTATACATTGGGCTGACTACTGACTTGATTAAACACAGTGGACCAGCAGATGAAAAGACAAATCATCAGTGGCAATGGAAACTTCACACTGGACCTCAAGCAATGTGGACTCCCTTTTTTAACTGAATAACTGTCAAAAATGTCCTTTTTCACATTATTGGTGTTGTGTCAATTGAGTTTTCCAGGGAGAAATAATACCTTGTGTCAATCTTCTTCTCTGTCTGTTAGACTTCTTAGCATGTCGTTGACAAAGACAGCACTATAAACAATCCTATCAGCTAACATTAGAGCTAGCATTTATAAATGTTCCTCATTCCTCCACCAGCACCAGTTTGTTCCCTCTGCAAAGATCTCTTCCGTGGTTTTAATTTTCTAACACACATTTTGTTGAGAGTTATTGCAGAGAAACCCCTCCCAAAAAAAAAAAAAAAATCAGATTTATTTTTTTTAAACTAACTTCTGCAAGCTGGAAAATGATAACCCACAACAGACTTAAAACTTAAGGAGTTGTCAAAAATATATTAAAATGCTTTATTAACTGAGTTGCAAAGGAGAATATTAAGCCGGTATTAAACCTTTCAGAACGATGACACATCATGGTGACCAGCGTTTACCTGGTTTGATGTTTTCTAACTCTGTGGGGAGCGCACTGAACCATTTTCAGACACGTGTTAAAGTTAAAGTGAATCTCATCTGAGAATGTGCAGCTTCGTAAGGGTGGATGTTTTATGGCCGGATTTCGAAACAATCCCTGTCTGATGTAACCATGTAAAATCAGATCCACTCATTCACATCTGCTCCAAATGAATAAAGACTGGTTCTGCTTGAGTGTGTTTTTCTTTCACTGCGTCTCTTGTGAAACCTAAAGAACAATAACCTTTTTAAGAGGGCACAGTTGTCATTCATAAACGCAAAAAAAAAATTGTTTATTTTACCTCACAGAAAGAGGAGGTTTTCTACCCAAAGGTAAACAGATCTTCCCCCTGTTTTCTGGGTCAGCAATATGGTCTGAGTTACTGTAAATCTGGCCGCAGAAGTTTAAAAAGAAGTCCCAGCGATGGTTGAAACAAATGGAGTTCAGTGTTTCTAATTTTTTGTTTTATAATTACTTAGTTACCGTTCTCAGAAACGCCATTGCCTTTCAAAAGTCTGACGTTTTGCAACATTACAGCCACAGGCTTCAATGTCTTTTATTATGATTTTATGAAATAAACACAACTATGACAGGGGAGTAAAATGATACATGGTTTTATAGATTTCTTACATACAAGTCATAACAGCTTACCATGCGTATGAACTCATCCCCCTTTACTTTGATAACCCCAAAATAAAATGCTAATACACCAAGTTGTCCAAAGAAGCCATCTAATTAATAAAATTAGTCAATTTGTATATAATTTAGTCTCAGCTGTTGCGTGAAGGCCTCAGAGCTTTGTATGAGAACATTAATAAAAACAAACAGTGTTATGAAGACCAAAGAACACAACAGAAAGGTCAGCAAGAAAGCTGTAAGTGTTTAAACAATATTCCAAGCTTTGAACTTGTAACAGAGAAATGTTCAGTCCATCATCTGAAAATCCAAATAGTATAAACAACTGAGGGTAATATTCAATTCAATTTTATTTATATAGTGCCAATTCATGAAACATGTCATCTCAAGGCACTTTCCAAAGTCAAATTCAATCAGATTATACAGATTGGTCAAAGATTTCCTATATAAGGGAACCCAGTAGATTGCATCAAAGTATTGACAAGCAGCATTCACTCCTGGAGAAGCGTTGAGTTACAGGGAGAGTCGTCTGCATTGTCCATGGCTTTGCAGCAATCCCTCATACTGAGCAAGAATGAAGACAGTAAAGAATTGCAATAGTCCAGCCTTGAAGTAACAAATGCATGGACTAGTTTTTCAGCATCAACCCTGGACAGAATATTTCTAATTTTGGCAATATTCCTGAGGTGAAAAACAGAAACCCTGGAAACCTGTTTAATATGGGATTTAAATGACATGTCTTGATCAAAAATAACACCAAGATGTTTTACTTTATTACCAGAGACCAATTTAATGCCATGCAGATAAAGTGATTGATTAAGAAGTTTATTTTTGAGGACTCTGGTCCAAAGATTACAACTTCTGTCTTGTCAGAATTTAAATGCAGGAAATTTAAAGTCATCCATCTGTTGATGTCATCAAGACATGCCTGTAGTCAAAGTAATTGATTGGATTCATCAGGATTTATGGATAAATATATGTGAGTGTTATCAGTTTAACAGTGGAAATTAATCCTATGCTGTCTGATAATTTTGCCAATCGGAAGCATATATAGTAAAGAGAATTGGTCCAAGGACTGAACCCTGTGGTACTCCACAAGTGACCCCAGAGTTTGAGGAAAATTTATTATTAACATGAACAAACTGCAATCTATCCGACGGATAAGATTAAAACCAGCCTAATGCTTTCCCCTTAATCCCTACAGTATGTTCAAGTCTTTCTAGGAGAATATTGTGATCAACTGTATCAAATGCAGCACTGAGATCTAACAGGACAAGTACAGACCCAAGTCCATTATCTGAGGCCATGAGAATATCATTGGTGACCTTCACCAGAGCTGTTTCAGTGCTATGATGAGCTCTGAAGCCTGACTGAAACTCTTCAAATAGGTCATTACTTTGTAAATGCTCACATAGTTGAACATTTACAAAGATAGTACACCTGGTAGGGCAACAGGGGGGCCGCAAAGCTGAGGTTGGAGAAAGTTTTGAGGCCAATGTATCTGAAAAGCAATGAGAAAGCCATTAACAAAAGGAAGCCATGAGAAGAAGGAATGTAGGAGCACAGCAAATGTTAAACAAGGGAATCTGGATGGATGGGACCAGATTGCAACAGTTAAACCTGCAGAGAAATTGCTAAATATGGCAGAAAGCTAACTAAGACGCACTGTGAACACACCATTCTCACAGTGAAACAGTGGTGCCAGCTTCCTCCTTTGGGGTTACTTTTCTTCAGCAGGGACACTTTAGAATGGTAGAGAGCTGCGTCCCCTTTATTCTGAGATCATGCTCTCAGTCCAGGCTGAAGTTACGTATCTCTTATTAGGAGGACAAGTTTTAAAAACTTCTTTAGTCTGGAAGGTAGCATAAATGAAAAAAAAAGCAGTTTTTCTAATTTCCTTTCATTTGGTAAAACATAGTGGTTTTTTTTTTTTTGGTTTTTATTGATAAGCAGTCTGTGTAACAATTGTGTATTAATTTCCAGATACCTTGATCACTGCGTTTTGGTGTACATCTTAGTTTTCTGTGTCAAACTTTCTGCAAACCAAATGTCCTTCAGGGATATAATCAATTCAGTTATATTTATATAGCAGTAATTCACAGCACATGTCATCTCAAGGCACTTTACAAAGTCAGATTCAATCAAATCATCCAGACAGATTAGTCAAGAATGTTCCTATCTTAAAAAAAAAAAAAAAAAACAGCAGATTGCATCAAGTCTTGACAAGCAGCATTCACTCCTCATGAAAGAGTGCAGAGCCAAAGTGGATAGTCGTCTACATTGTTGGTGGCTTTGCAGCAATCCCTCATACTGAGCATGCATAAAGCAACAGTGGAGAGGAAAACTCCCCTTTAACAGGACGGCAGAATCAGGCTCAGGGTGAACCGTCTTCTGCCACAATCGACTGGGAGTTAGAGAAGACAGAGCAAATAGAGGATATGCTGTATGACTGATTTAAAGTTGAAGAGGTCAGGGAAAGGATGGATAGAGCAAAAATACAGGCCAGTCCTGAAAGAAGTCATGTTAGAGGCTCCAAAACAACATTAGCGTGGATGTTGGCCGTCAGGCAGGACAACTAGAAACACAGCCAGAGTGCTACAGTGAAATGGGTTTGATCAGAGCACATTCATGTGTTAGAAAGGCCCTGTCAAGGTCCCTACTTAAACTTAAATCGAATATCTGTGTCAAGACTGGAAAGCTGATGTTTACAGACACTCATCTTCCTCTCTGACTGAGCTTGAGCTATTTTACAAAGAAGAATAGGGAACAATTTCATTTTCTATCAGTGTGCTAAAGTGGTATGAACATACATCAAAGGATTTGCAGCAGTAATTGCATCAAAATGTCCCACGAAGTCTTGACTAGGAGGATGAATGCAAATGCACACCATCCTGTTCAGGTTTTTCTTTGTAAGGTTGTTTAGGTGCATGCATCATTTTTACTTCCTCTTTAAGAGTATGCACCAATTTGAGATGGTCTATGGAGTTAAATTATGCTCAAAAGTACTGATGTTTCACATTTCTAATCTGACTAAATTAACCAAAAACAAAACAAGTTCAACAGTTGAGGCACTGTAATTTGACATTGTTCGAATGCTCCAAATAACTAACATAATTAAAGCCCAGCTCGGTCAAGTTTGAGATGATCGCTCCGTTTGTAGAAAGCTATAAAACCCTGAGGAAAAGTGAGTCGAACCAATTTAGAGAACACTCTACATCGCTGTCCTTTTCTGTCTGATTTCTGTTCAAGGCAGTAGCACAAAATCTTCCATCCTTCTTGATCAGTATAGCCTGTGTTTAGCTTCCTCTTAATAATATCATGTTTTGACATTAGATGTTATTAAGGTAAAAGTCGTTCCACGAATTTATCGATTACATCGTTCCATGTAAACTGTTTAGGTAAAAGACCCTTTTTGTCTAAATAATTCCCGTGTACTTTAGTAGCGCTGCCCTGGTGATAAATCACATGGTGGATGATCAGAGGGGGCCCTAATGGAGAATCTATGAAAGAGACTCAAGGAGAGTAAACAGAGTTTTACTAAGTGTTTACACTCTGTCTCCCTGCAGACATCAGAGCTGATAACTAACACTGCCAGGCACAATGAATAACCCTGACGCTGGAGCCTGCGTGCCCTCGCTGGTCAAATAAACCCGCGAGTCTCCGTAGGATAAAAGAAAAACACACACACACATGCAGCTGTGAGATCTCCGTGTAATTCTGCTGATAAAAAGAGATAAGAGCCGGGAGTGTTGGAGTGGAGAGGTCACAGAGGTCTGATGCGGAGGGCTTCTCCATTCACCTGGAAACATTCCTTTGTCTCTGCGTCTCTTTACATGCAAGGTACGCTTGTCAGTGAGAGGAAGGGGGCTGCCTTGTAACCAAGAAGCTTGCGCGACAAACTTTCTGTTATTAACTTTTAGCACGGCTTTGACCACGTGGAAATAGTGATGCTGTATAGCATATATGTATTTGGAAAGCAGACAGAGGATGATAAGAGGACAGCTAATGAAGGCTGACCATAAAGTCTTGTCAAAATGTTTTTTTTTTATTTCATAAAAGCTGCAGATAGGATGTGAATCAATAGAACCTCTCACCCCTCATTGTCAACTTCAGAAAATATCAGCAACAAAATCAATGTCTGCTTTGTGTAATCACTATACAAGGTTACCGAAGTGCAGAAAACCAGAATATTAACATTTTCTCACAATATTCACCTCTCACGTTTCACCCATGTAGCACATTTCTGCCGGCATGCTCTGCCAATAAACCTCAGTGGCTGCCAGATTCGTATTCAATATTAGCATTTCTCTTTGCCAGGTTTTCTCTGGGCTCATCACTGGTCCACACTAAGCAGCAGAACCTTATGCGGTGTTGCTGGATGCCTCTTTTTTGGGGTTATCGTGCTGCTGACAAACCTGAAATCTTCAACTGAAAGCTGGTTTTCCAGCAGAGTAAGAGGCATCGTTATATTGAGAGATATGTTCAGCGACTCTAGCGTCAGAGGCAACAGAGCATCCCACAGCATCATACACCCTCTACTGTGTTAGCTTGGTGTACTACAAATCACCAATACTTGTGCTTTAGTGGTTTTTGTTAACAATCTCTCAGTTTTTTTTATTTTTATTCAGACTTAAGATGACATTTGACCTCCTAATTTTTCCCCCCCGCATGACGAGAGGTGAGCTCCACCTCAGGCAGATCACCAGTCTCTCTTAGGGCAAACACAGAGTCAAAAAATCTCAGCCTACTCAGACCATGTGCCAGTCAAGAGGACACACCCTCAACTGAAAACCTTTATTGCAGTATGGTGATATGCTATATTATTACATTTCTTCTGGATGAGATGGTTGTTTATGGTGTCGTGTTTATCTCAAACAAACTCTATCGATGTTCCTAATAAGCTCGGTACCGCGCACGTGACGTCACCGTCTCAAGAGCAACGCCCCTTTTGCCGCTTAGGTAGGGCATACAGGAGAGAACGCATACAGGAGAGAACGCACGGATAACAGATATGACCGACTTTACAGCCGTTAAACTTTCCCAAGACGATGTCCCAGGCACACGGTTTACTGGTCGCACTGTCGAAGAACACACCAACCTTCAGCTCAAACGATGGCTTGAGGTTCGAGGGCTTAAAAAAAGACTGGAAAACTGGCCGAGTTGATGAACGGTA
This sequence comes from Fundulus heteroclitus, assembly GCF_011125445.2. Classification (NCBI taxonomy): domain Eukaryota; kingdom Metazoa; phylum Chordata; class Actinopteri; order Cyprinodontiformes; family Fundulidae; genus Fundulus; species Fundulus heteroclitus. The sequence goes on along the minus strand of NC_046365.1, from coordinate 25,105,340 downwards.
AGCTTTGTTTTTTTTTCCCTGCGCGGCGGTCATGGCAGCGTCGGCCGTTTTTTTTTTGTTGTTGTTTGCAATCACCGTCCAGGAATGGGTATATGTTTAATGTTTGTCTCATTTGAAATGTTTTTGAGTAGGCTATCCTGGTAGCAGGCTATCATGTTAGCGCCTGCTACCATGATAGCCTATATGCTGTCATGGTAGCAGGCTATCATGTTAGCGCCTGCTACCATGATAGCCTATATGCGATCATGGTAGCAGGCGCTACTTTATTAACATGTCGGCCACCAAAATACTCTTACCTTGACTTGATGTCGCTGGAATTGGGTCAGGATGTTCTTCGGTTGTGCCCTTTCCTCCGACAAAATGCTTGCTACATATGTACTTGAATTTGGTAACTTTTTCCGGGTTGAACTGTTGTGTAGGCCGACCGCCCCGGTCCCAGCGCACACATTTCTCCTTGGCAGTCTTGAAGAAAACATCCTTCATATGCGGCCGATCAGCGTACCTCGAGTCGCTGTTGCACGTTCCATAGCAACAATGTTTAAAAACCATGGTCTTAGATTTGGAAAAAGCATTTGTTTACCGAGTAAAACCAAGGGTAACGCACGTCTCTTTTACAGCGACACAGCGGCGGACTATGCAAGCATGCCCTACTGCGTACCACGTGATGTGACGTCATCGTGACGTTGTGTTTCTAAAAATAGCTCGCGCGCGGTACCGCAAGTGGTACATCAAGGCTGTGGTGAGATTCAAACATTGGTGCCGATAAAAGGTGTAGCTCAGCTTGTTAGAATTGTGGTTGTGATGGGTGGTAGTAAACAAACAGTATCTTACCAGCAGTAGATGTCTCTGTTAGCATCTTTACTCTGATGACACACAGTTGAATTTCTCAGCGTACAGCTACCAGAGACAAGCAGCTTTCTACCATGTGGAATCAACAGTGATCTCAAATGTGTCTTTGCAGTGAATGTGAATAGAAACTGCATTTGCCAGATCAGAGTTTCCTTTTTTCACCTCAGGAATATCGGCAAAATTACAAAGATTCTGGCCAGGGGTGGTGCTGAAAAACTAGTCCATGCATTTGTAACTTCGAGGCTGGACTATTGTAATTCTTTACTATCAGGAAGCTCATTAAATGCAGTTCAAAGTCTTCAGCTGATCCAAAATGCTGCAGCAAGAGTTCTGATGAAAATCAACAAGAGGGATCATATTTCTCCAATTTTAACTTCCCTTCATTGGCTTCCTATTAAATCAAGAATATAATTTAAAATTCTTCTTCTAACGTATAAAGCCCTTAATAATCAAGCTCCATCATATATCAGAGCTCTGATTACCCCGTATGTTCCTAACAGAGCACTTTGCTCTCAGACTGCAGGTCTGCTGGTGGTTCCTAGAGTCTCTAAAAGTAGAATGGGAGGCAGATCCTTTAGCTATCAGGCTCCTCTCCTGTGGAACCAACTCCCAGTTTTGGTCCGTGAGGCAGACACCCTGTCTACTTTTAAGAGTAATATTAAAACTTTCCTTTTTGACAAAGCTTACAGTTAGAGTGGCTCATGTTACCCTGAGCTATCTCTGTAGTTATGCTTCTATAGGCTTAGGCTACTGGACGACATCAAGGCCTATTTTTCTCACTCTACTGATATCTACTGTTCTCCAGTTTTGCATTGTATTACATTGAAATGACTGTTGTCATTTCAGCTTTTAACTTTTTGTTCTCTCTCTTTATTTTTTCTTCATAGTAGGTACACCTGGTCTGACGTTCTGTTAGCTGTGACATCATCCAGAGAAGCCGGCTCACCCGCTATTATCATCTAATGTAGAACAGATTAGTGGATCAATGTTTGCTTCTGTGCTTTTTTGTCTCTCTTGTTGTGTCTCTGTTCTGTCTTCTCTAACCCCCAGTCGGTCGAGGCAGATAACCGTTCATACTGAGCCTGGTTCTGCTGTAGGTTTTTCCTTCCCGCTAATGGGTGGTTTTTCTTTGCGCTGTCGCTTCATGCTTGCTCAGTATGAAGGATTGCTGCAAAGCCATGAACAATGCAGACGACTCTCCCTGTAGCTCTACGCTTCTCCAGGAGTGAATGCTGCTTGTCGGGACTTTAAAGCAATCAACTAGTTCCCTTATATAGGACATTTTTGCATTTTTTGGTTCCCTTATGAAATTTTTGACCAATCTGTATAATATGATTGAATTTGACTTTGTAAAGTGCCTCGAGATAGCATGTTTCATGAATTGGTGCTATATAAATAAAATTGAATTGAATTGAATTGAATGTTTCTTTCACAAGATCGGGCAACACTGCAAATCATGTCATAAAAGTCTAATTTGGGTTAGGCTGCAATTTGTTGTCTATGAGTGGGAGGGTATTTCTTTATACATTTAGCTATATTTTTATATTGGACCCTGGATACAAACAGAATCACTGCAAAGTTTTCCAATTCATTCTGCTCCCTCTTGCTCCAATTAGTAGCAAAAGAATCAATGTAAATGTGTCCAAACTTATTCCATCCGACATAAGATTTTCTTGTATGGTGCATTTTCTCTAGAAATTAAGAAAAGACTGGTGTGGAATAAGTTGAGAAAACAAGACACAATTTTCTTCATCATTTGTTTATTTTGGCTTATTTACTGTTTATCTGTGTGGTTGCTTCAATTATTGATCAAACTAAAAGGGTATGCAGAGGTGTATGTGTGTCTGTGTGTGTTGGGGGGGTTATAATCTCTTTGGAAGATAAAGGTATCTAAATGTGGTTTCTCTCACTTTCACTACCTCTAGCTGCTGCCCTTTATGCGGGGAAGTATGTAGTGGCATACTTCCTTGCTAAATGTTCTTTCTTCTCTTTCAACAGCCACCATCACTGCCCTTGAGCAAGACAATGTGGTTTACAAAAGCTCCCACGGAGTTTCTCAGCTGCCCGCTGAGGATAAATTAAGAATTCTTATAAAGAAAGAGGAAATAAAAGGTCTCGCAGGGGCTGAAATAGGAGATATAGGAATGTGTGTGTGTGCTGGGCTCGGGGGGGTGGGGAGCAGAGTGAGGACAGACGGAGCGTTCCTCCTGTCAGGCCGCTTGAGAAGAGCCAGGTGACCGCAGGCGGATAGGAGGAGAAGGTCAGAGGCCGCGCTGCTCTGTAAATACTTCAGGTGGTGAAGGAGCATCTGAGGTCGAACGGCACCTCGGCGGCGAACCTCTGCCATCAGAGCCAGATCTCCTTCTTGAGCCAGGGTCTGCTGCGATTTTAGTGAAATCGTGTTTATTTCAGGGTTTCAGAACAGGAAGAGGTTAGCACTGCTGGTCTGCTACAGTTTAGCTTCCTTTTCATGTTGAATGAAAGCTCCACTTCTCTGAACTGATAGATTTTAGTCCACTCTCTCTGTTATAAGTACCGGTATAATGTTTTACAAGAGCTCTTCCTTAGAGGCGGCTGCGGATAAAACAGTTCACCATACAAGTGAAGGCGGGAAGCAGAATTTGAATTCAGAAACGGGAAAGTGAAATAAAGCATTACGAAGTGAATAAAACAAACCTGACAGTGAAATAGATTCCAGTTCGTTATGCGTAATCAGGGATTTCATACAAGACTAAAGTTTTTTTATAGCTTATCCCTATTGATACTCCTTTGTTTGTTCTTCGGTCCCTTAACTTAGACTGGCCGACTGAGCCAACTCCAATCCCTTTTCCTCCAACGCTTTGGCAGAAGTGTGTGAGTGTGCGTGTGTGTGTGTGTGTGTGTGTGTGTGTGTCTGTGTGTGTGTCTGTGTGTGTGTTCATGGAGGGGGGGCCTTCACTACAGTATTTCTCAAAATGCACTGCACAGCTTTGGCAGTCAGGGGGGAATGTGACGGCTGAGTATCATGCTCGCCCCTCTGACTGTTTTCTCACGGGAAAACAGCTCAGGATGCAAACAGGGGCTTAGAGCATACGTGTGACTTTTTTTTTTTTTGTTGGTCCTATTAAGACCTTTATTTCTTTTCTGGGAAGACTAGGTTGTGGAGCTCACGGAGCGGAGCTATAATAAGACTGCTAGAGCAATGTGAGCCATGGAGTTGCCAGTAAAACAGAGCTTAAACGATAACGTGACACCATCCCCAGCTATGTGCACTCAAGGAGTTAAACCTAAATCGGTGGTTGACGACCTCAGTGAAGAGGCTGTCAAAAGTTTTGCTTTTATAATGCTAATACCTGCTGTTTACTATTTAGGTTTTTACAAACGACCCTTAGAATTAAATTTTGTTACAGCTTTCTCATCTAAAAGTATTCGTTAACGTTCGAATTACAGTTTAGCTAAAGAAAAATAATATTTTGCTTCTCTTTAATGTTTTGTAAGCTTCTGTTCTCCTCAATCATTCTACGTTTATCATGCTCATTGATAGGTTACACAAAGCACTTGCTTTGGTAGAGAAACGGCAAAAGACGGCCAGTAATCAAGAGAAAGGCAAAGCAGGTCATTGGATTGTCGATATAAAGGTATGAGAACAAGTTCAAATTTCTGATACATTGTACATTGTAAAATGTACAGATGGAACCTTATCTGTACTAGATACAGTAGCTATAGGCTACTGAATAGTTGATTATTAGCTTGGTTGAAATGGAATAGCCAAGTTGACTTGATAATCATATGGTATTAATCATTACAATTCGCGACTCGAAAAACTGCACATCTCCAGAGGTTAATAGTCGCCATCTCACTCAGAATTTGCAGATTTCCGATCAAGCAATTTGGCCATTGTCAAAAACCGTTTGCACTTTTTGTGTGCTTTTGCTGTTTTTCACTTCCTGTCTCTCTTTCTCTGCTGTCACCCCTTCTCTCCTGTCTCTCCTCTCAGTCTCAGTTCGCTCACACAGCCATTAGCATTGCTCTGTCCCTCTCCCCCATATTTGAAACTGTAGTATATCACAGTATAGGTGCATGGCGCTTATCCCTAGACAAATGGTGGATTTCATTTGTTATGTTTTTTTTTAGATAGTTTATATTGTATATAAAAGTTCATGATGACTTTTTTTGGGAGGGACAAATGTCTCCGATTGGGGATTGTTGGGGTCCAGGACCCGTTTTGCGTTTGCGACAGACTCTTTTTTGGCTTACCGTCCAGGATGCTGCATTCCTGGACGTTTCTAGAAGTCCTAGTTGTTTAGAAGTTATTAAAAAAACGAATCAGGTCGATTGCTGCAGTGGACAACTAGGTTTGCACAATTGCACTTTTATTGTCATCACAATGTCTCTGTTCTCGATAAGCATATTGTGAAGGATTACTTGCAATAAATACTAGTGAAATATTGCATTTGAGTTCCTTTCTTGTCTTTATATCTTTAATTTAATTGCTGACTCTTGTTTAATGCAATTTAAAATTGCTTCACAGGGTAAAGAAGTAATAAAGTAATTAGGAAACATTAACTAGCTTGTTTCATTGCCAAGACATCAAACGCTGACCAGAAGCAACTTTTCCAATAAAACCTTGTTGTTTGGATGGAAAGAATGGATTCTATTTTAGTTTTTCCAGTAGCTGCTTAGGCTACCCAATTATCTGCAGGCCATGTTTGCCTTGCACCCGAACCTGAAAAACACCAACACTGTTCAAATATTTGTTAATCACATCGTTCACCAACATTATCTAATGTCACATGTTTTCCAAATATGGAAGATATCAACCGGCAAAACTCAAACGTTGTAACACTAAGGTTGTTTGTCTGGGAAAGGTGAGGAAAACATCAACATGCCACATAATTATATAAGAAAGGACAATTCAAAATAATATTGGCAAGTAATTGATTACAGGGGAAATAAGCTCACACTATGCATGCCTATGTCTTATTCAGCATGATTTTATTTTATTTTTATTTATTTATTTATTTTTATTGTTTTTATTGACCCACTCACAGCTGACAGTGCCACAAATATACTGAATGTCACAGAGTTGAGAAAGCACAGACGAGTAAGAGATCAGGGAAGAACATGTTGATTTATCGTAACTGATATGGTCATCGCAGTCTTTCCCAACTAGAAAGGCCAGCTCAGTCCTAGGAATGGATGGCTTCTTGGGAAGACAAAAGCAACATCACTGGACAAGATCCCGCCCATAGTACTGATCAAGAAGTGTGATAACTTGATTATTAAAGAAGATATTGGTACTTTTAAAAATGTATTTTATAGGATATTTTTTTAATTAGTTGAAACCAGTGCCGCCCGCAGAAAGTAATTAAAGGGGGGCATTTTCATTATGGGGGGGGGGGGGGTGTCGAACGTGGATGTTTACTAAGAGGTTGTATCCCTGCATGCTGATGTTACTGTAAAAGAGGTGTTTATAAAACCAACCCACTCCAAAACATGAAATGTTGTTTTTCCCTCTTGGCATTAGAAGCATGCTGATGGTCATTAAATAAAGTGTTTTTCTTCATCTAGTAGCGTTTAGAAGGATGTTTAACTGAGAGCTGTGTCCGCGCCGCGCCTATCTTTCCGGTCAATCTGAGGGAGGGAGGGGTTTGGAGCGAGCGCTCGCGTGTCACTGAAGCGGAGTCGGCTGCTGGCACGCGCCCCCGCTGACGAACCCGCGGAGAAAGTTTTCATCGAGTCTGAGCCTCCGTCGTCCCGGCTGCGCGTGCGCACGATTCTTCTTCAAAAATCCCCCCCGAGGTCCGAACCTTTTCTGCCACAGACGCTCCGCGTTTGACTTTGGAGCAGTGCGTCATGTAGCGGATGCGTATGGTGGATCTTTTGAGCGGATAGATTGCAGTTCGGGGTGCGCGTCTGGTTGTACCGGTGGAGGGAAGGTTGTCCGGTGACCGCCGGGGCGGACAGGCTACCATGCTCCGGCCGTGGGCTACTACGCTCTGGGTCATGTTGGTGCTGCTGTGTCGGGCTGTGGCACAGTACTCAAGCGACCTGTGCAACTGGAGAGGAAGGTGAGGATGAGGGGGAAACTTCAGATTAATGTAACATCAGTATGCATGCGTTTTAGTCTCAAAGAAATCCAGACGTTTTTGAGGTTAGTCTGTTGATGATGAACTCTGAGGACGCCTTCTTGCTGATGTTCCATGACCATAACAGATTCCTTTTTTTTCTTCCTCTGTTGACCTTTACTTACTCTGAGTTTTTTGTTCCCTGCTTCAAATGAGTGATTAAAATATTCTAGTTATCTCCGGGTAGAAACTCGCATTAAATATAAACCTAATTCTGGTAATAAAAGTTAAAGATCTCCTGGCCCCGAGCTATGCGTCACTGCTAGTGGTTACTGCTGCAATGACTTATGTCCTCCTAACATGGATTTCTTTTTTGAGACACCCTTCTCAAGAAAACGACTCTCAGAAGAGACAGACAAAAAAAAAAAAAAAAAAAAAATGGCTTAAACTGAATGTGATGAACTGTTTGACCAAGTTTTGCTTTATCCGGAGATTCCTTCTCCTTGAAGGCTCTCCTTTACAGGGATGTCTGTGGCTTGGTTCCTATCTTAAGTAAACATACCCACAGGGTGCCTTTGATCCCTCCTTCAAGCTCCCCGGTCATAAAAGTTGTAAGCCAACACTGCGCTGTAAAGATGACTTGCCCCTGACTTCTAACGATTTTTATCAGATCCTGCGGCCGTTGTTGCTCAAGCGCATCGGAGACAAGCGAAACAATTTGTTTGCAGACACCTGTCGGAGTCCAGTTTCAGATGATCTCTTGTGCAAGAGTATTCAGACCTCTGGAGATGTTTCCACTTTCTATCACCCTTTAACCACAAATAAGTGCGATTCTATGTCATTCTTCAAGGCTGTAGAGGCTAAGTGTGTTGTCAATGCATGGTTTTCAAAAATATTATCACGAATACAAATCGAAAAAGTGTGCCATGCATATTTATATATTTTGCATTTTACCCTTTTATCCTAAATAAAATCCAGGGCATTCAGTGGCTTTGCATTCAAAGCCACTTTATTATAGAGTCCAATGCGTGTGATTAAATCTCAGTGTAAACACAGCTGTTCTGTGAAGAAAACCAGGGAACACAGTACGAAGGTCATAGTTAAAGTAGTGGAGAACTATTGTAAAACAATATCAAAGCTTTGAGCATCTCATGATACACTAATTATTTTATCATCTGGATAAAGAAAGATTAAGCCAAACTGCAAACCTACCAGACCCTGGCCGTCCACCGAAAACAAAATTCCAGGCAAGGAGACCATTACTCGGAGAAGCAGCAAAATTGGTAACTCCGGAGGAGCTGCAGATACCCACAGCTCAGGTGGGAGAATCTCTACATTTGACAACAATTTTTCATTCACTCTACAAATCAGGGTCTGGGAAAGAGAGGCAAGATGGTGGCGTTCGCCTCAATATGTCAAGAGTACCCTACTGCAGGCGCAGGGCGACGCCATTTTTTGCAATCAATGCCGGAAGTTCACACGAAATCGCTCCCAAAATGCTTGTTTTGATATGTGTGATCGCCTGACTATAATTCATGTTGAAAAAATTAAAACAAAGTCACTCCTGATATCGCCGGACGTCAGTCCCAACCGCTGGAAGTCAGCTCCAACCGGAAGCTGGCCCCAACAGGAAGTTAATGAAGGTATATAGCAGCGTTCACAAACACACAAGAATCCATCTTGTCCCACTCTGGTCTCAATCGTTCGGGGCCAAACCAACGACGTTTTGGATCGGTCGCGTTGCAGTAACATGGTTTGAAGTGGGACATGCCAGCTGTGACGAAAGCAAGAGCTGACATGGCAGCGCAGGAGGACGAACGCGTAGCTGCTGCTATCACATCTGTTTTGTCAGAATCCACCATTTCTTCTTTGAAAGAAGAACAGGAAGAAGTGCCTTGACCAGCTTAATTAGTGATTTCTCATGGCACCTCTAAAACCAACCTTTGGTAGGCGGGCATTAGGTGTTGCGTCACCCAATCAGTTCGTAAATTTGTGCTGAATGTCAGTCCTTTCCAGATTCAGTGGAAGCATGTCCCACATTGATAATGTGCAGACGGTAGAGTGCTACACATTATCAATCTGGCTTGCCAGGTTACTCGAATATTTCCTCTCTGCGGTTTGCCACAAGCTATGAAGAGGCAACAGCAAACACGGCAAATAAGGTTATTTTGGTTAGATGAGGCTAAAACCAAACTTTTTGGCTAACGTAAAAAAACACCAAGTGTGGCAGAAACTAATGCCCCTGAACACACCAGCCAGATGGTAAAACATGGTGGTAGCAACATCATGCTCTGGGGATGCTTTTCTTTGGCAGGGACAGGGAAGATTAGTTGATTGGAAAAAAGAATGGAGATAAATGCAGATTAATAGAATCAGAACTACAATGGAACAATTTAGGTCAAAGCATATTTATGTCTTACGATGACCTAGGCCTAAATCTAACTATTTTTTTTGTCAAGGTTTATTTATTCATTTTATAAAAAAATAAATAAAATAAAGTTTAAAAATAGATGACCGATAACACATTGAATCTGACTGCGAGAAAGGGGAAATGTTATTTTTTCATGACATTTAACATGTTTTCATCCTTCCTCTTTACCATTATCCAGAACGTATGTTCAAGTCTGTGTAATTAACTGTAACTGTGTAAGTCTGTTTAAAAAAAATACAAATAGGACTTTTAGTTTGTAGCTATAAAGTGAATAAAATGTTAGAAAGTCAAATGGGCATGAGCACTTGTACAATCCAGGGTACATATTTAACTTCTCATGTTGTAGGAGAAGCTCACATGAAGAGAGCATGTCAAGGATGCATGTTTTCTTATTACAGCTCACAGTCTTTATTTTATATCTTTAATGATATATTATCACTCTTAAGAAAAGTAATCTTCTCTTTATCTGAAGTGGTTTGAGCCATGAAACTCATCGCAGAGATGTGGAGCAGGTCTACCTTCGCTGCTCTCAGGGGTCTCTGCAGTGGCTCTACCCCACCGGGGCCATCATCGTCAACCTGCGACCAAACATGGAGCCTTCGTTAGGACGCATGGCCGATGTCCACGTGTGCATCAAGCCTCAAACCTCCTCCCAGGTGGACCAACGTTTAGAAATATACCTCGGCTTCCTTTGGATGGCTTACAGACGTCATGTCCCAGGTTGATGTAGCCTCTCTGAATGAGTTCTGCTCTTCCTGTCCAGGGTTCCCATGTGTACCTGGAGCATGAAGGAGATCTGAGGCTACTGCTTTCAGACAAGGACCAGGCTCAGGGTGCAGTGCGCTGTTTCAGGATGAAAGAGGGGGTTCTGTTTGTGGAGGCCATCCCGCAGACAGACATCAGCCGCAAGATCACGGCGTTCCAGTATGAGCTGGTGCCCAGTCAGGGACCAGGGGCCCACATGTACCCATACCTCCACCAGGGGTCAGGTAACAGGAAGTTTTTTTTTTTCTTCTACAAGCATTAAACTAATTGTTTTGTATGGCTTCAGGCTATTTTTTTTAAGATTAAGCTAAAACTTTAATCTTTCATGCCAAAAACCTCCTGCCATAAAGTTTTGAAGTTTAAGGCTGGTTTACACTAGCCTCGTGAGACCATCCTGATCTCGCGAGCTTTCAAGGTTTCACTCGCAGATCAGTCTGGATACTCTCCGTTGAAGAAAATTTGGAGCCGTTCACCAAACGAACGTCCAATCAGCGTTGGCTTTGAGGCGGGTTGAGGTGTGACGCAACGGGAAGCGCGTCAGTTCAGTCTAAACAACATGGCGGCTTCAGCCGATGAAACTAGCGTTAGCGTGGCTATCGAGCATGTTTTATCGGAATTACAGAGTATTTCTTTGCTGAGCTAACGAGCCTTTACCTGCAGCAGAAAGAGTAGCTTGGCTTGTGGTTGTGTTTTCGTCGTTGCTTTGTTACGAGCGACGACGAATCTGATTGGTTCATTTGGCCCGTCTATCACCAACATAGGCCAATCAGCTAACCAGTATTTTCGCCCCTTCCCAAAATTACTTCAACGGAAGGTTTCCAGATGGATATGCGGAGCAAATCTATCTGGCGGAGTCAGGTAAGGTTTACACGGCAAGATTTTAAAATTGTCAGTCCATTTTCACATCCTGAGGGACACCACCCGTAACAACACCACACACGGAACAGATTTCACTCGGGAACATTCAGGTGTCAGATGGGAAATCTTGCGAAACCTCTCAAGATTAAACGGGAGTTCAGAGCAAATAAACATGGATGACGAGGAAGAACAATGGCTAACGTTTGTGGACTAATTTTAACAGAGAAAAAACAAAAGCTGACTTTTTTTATTTTATACGTCAGTAGCTCACTCTGGTTGCATACAAAGTTTGATATGGAAGTGAGCTAGATTTTTTTTTCTCTCGGGGTTTCCCTCATCTCGCTTTCTGATTGGGATGCATGGCTGCATGCTAGGACATAGGACCAAGACAATCCAACATATCCCCGATCTGCGGTCAGTGTGGTTCTACGTTTTTCCGAGTGGATCACATCACTCAACACACCGCACACAGCAGGAATATCTCTTAAGATTATTTTATGACCCACCCAATAGTTAGGGTCTATTGGAAGGTGAAGATCGGTGCAATAATCTGGCTAATTATCCTTGCATGTGAACCAGCCTTTAGGCATGATTACACATGTTCTTCCCATCTGGGTGCGTTGTAAAGTTGAGAAAAGAAAAAAAAAGCCTAATTGTTGAATCATTAAGGTGGATCCACAATGTAATTAGAGTGATGTTAATGTAGTAATGTTAGGTGCCCAATCTTTAGATACGTGCATCATGTTTGACTCAAACATGATGCACATATTTTGATTTGCTGTACTGGAAATAATTTACAGCTTTGCATCAGCACTAATCTGCAAAACGTGAATTATCACGTTTGATAAAACTGTTTTTAAATTGAAATATTTTTTATAGAAGATGTTTTTACAACAACGCACACAAAAATAAAATCCCATCTCAACCTCTGCAGGGGATATAGATACAGATAGATAAAAAAAAAAAAAAGAAAACCCAAACAGTGCGGTAAATATGCAGCAATACTTGCCACATGTAACCCGTTGCTTCATACAGTTTTACATTCATATTCTAGAAAGTTAAGGGATTTCTTCCGGTTGGTGTCAATCACCATCCAGTGTTTAGCCAGGTCCTTTTTACAACTTTTGTCTCAAATTCACTTTGTGCATCAACTTTCTTTCAAGATCCAAGTTGTTGTTTGCACTTTGATTTTTACGCCGTCAACTTTTAGTTGTGAACTGTGTGCAGTGCAATCTCTCTGTGGCTGAACACAGTGACTCCTGTGGCTCTGAAAGCAGACGCTCACAGACACGAGGTTGACCGGCTTGTGGTGGTCTAAAAAAAGGTTTAAGGAAGATGACACGTCACTGTCTAATCTTTGATTCTTCATCATAACCTTCATGTCCCCCCACTTCCTCTCTCCCTCAAGTGAGCCCCGTGTATGAAAACAAACCAAGATAAACCAGACCAATCAAAGAAGTCTTGTCGGGGTCAACCACAAGGGTCAGCCATTCCTCCCTCCGCTGTCAATCAGAACCAGCACAGCCCCCCCCCCCCCCCCCCCCCATACATCCCCTCTTCTTACAACAGGATTTCTGGGCAGCCCACCCACACCTGTGAAGTGGTGAGGCGAGGAAGGACGTAGGCTTATTTTATAATGACGGAGAAGAAAGCGCAGTGAAGTTTCCTGCCAGGGCGCGCGTCTGGTGTTTTATTGCTGTTTTTATAGCTGCAAGGGTCGAAGGTTAATCCCCCGATTCAGTCTGCTTTTTCTCAGTTTTAGTCACCTGCTTTGCTCATTCATGCACGCTTTATTTCTTTTGATCTCTTTGTATAAACACCCTCCAGCACGTAGAAGCGGGGAGAGATCTGGAAACAGACTTTGGTTTGCTCTGCCTTTGCAACACTTATCCACATGGAAAAGGAGTCTTTGAAAGAGCAAAAAATCAGTTTTTTTTTTTTAAAGTTTAGCAGTATCTGGCTGAAAACAAGTCTTTACAAAATGATGCTGTAGCACATTTAATTTTTCCCAAAGTGCCACAAGAATAACTGGGATATTTGTTAAAGGTTGGATTATTGGCTGAACTCAGTCATTCACACGTATATTGAAGAATAAACTGTAAATCTGTTTATTTGGCTGCTGACATTGCAGCTGAACAATAGCATGGCATGTTGACAACTGTAACCTTATCCATCTAATTGTAAATATCTGTGTTTGAATAAAACTGTTGTCAAAAATAAGGGGGGGAAACAAGTTATTGTATTTTCACTTTATGTTTAGTCTGATAATGTAAATTGAAGAGGTAGTCCTTGACACCAGCATGTTCTTGTTAAACCGAGGCACTTTACCTTCAACCTTTAGAAAAAACTAAGAATACTAGGATGCTAGATAGTGATATTTATACTTTTAACAGTCTCGGTTACCTTTCTCATCATGGTCACAATCATCTGTGTGAAGTCTGGTTTAGGAATGTGCAACCTGCCCCATGTTCATAACGGAAGTTTTCTATTTATATTTCTAAAAGGGTGAAACGGACTGAATCTTCTAGTGTGTACAAACCCTCATCTACCTCATCTAATGTACTGAGACTCTATCCAGCCTGCAGAGGATCTTATTTGGCTGCAAAGTGTGTTTTCTAAGACAACTGTAAATTACATTCAACAAATATTCCATTTAGCCCTTTTTAATATTATTTATCTGCACACTGACATTGTGTTGATGATTTGCAGTATGTTGTGCAGTGCTGCCTTAAAAGTCCAAGTACTGTTAAAATTTCTATTGTGTATCTTTGCCAAGATTTGCCCTAATACTGCCCCACCTTCAAATTTCAAATGTGGGCTGAAAAGATTATTGATTTAGAGGGAATAGATATCAAAAGCAAAATCGATCCACAGTGCTTCAGATAAAATATTAGATTAGATTAGATTAGATTAGATTAGATTCAACTTTATTGTCATTACAAAGGTACAGGTACAAGGCAACGAAATGCAGTTTAGGTCTAACCAGAAGTGCAATAGCAACAACTGCAGGATAAACAATGGTTCCATAAGTACAGGACATGGGTTTTTACTGAATAAATATAGAGGTGGATACTATTATAAACAGAATTTTACTGATAGATTTGTCCTATGAGTATAATATATAGATAACTAGTATTGTGAACTAAATTTACAGCTGGATATGTACCGAATAACCATATAAATATCTTACTATAATGTGTTGTTCATGTTTTCTCCACTTATTGCCATGACATAGGTCATGTCAATATATTCTATATTTTTGAGAAAATGCGACCCCTTCATCTTGATGAAACTGTGTTTTATATCTGTGTAAAATGAAAAATCACATTGTGTAGTTTAGTTGGAGTGCAAGTTTTAGACAACTTATGATTAGATTGATTACATTTAGGTAGAAAGATAACCTCTGACAACAGGTACCTGTGTGTTTTACGGTACTATTACCTAAAATGTTGCTGTCTTTCTGTCCCGTTTTCTGTTTTAGTCACCTGTAAACCCTGCTCAGATCAAGAGGTCCTCATGGCTGTTTGCACAAGTGATTTTGGTAAATATGTCTACAGATAAATACACATTAAATGTACACAGTAACACGTTGGATGACAAAGACTGATCTGCTGTCAGCTGATGTCGATTTTGGGAACAGTTGTTAACAACATTTTACATATCATATAACTATTAGACGTCATGCAAATTATAAAGAGGAAAATGTAAATCCTGCTGAAGGAAAATAAAATGTAACTTTTTTCAAAGAACAAGCAGCAAAGACTGAAGTTCAGTCTTAGTCTTAACTAAACTAAGCTACTGCTGATGAGTACTAGCTAAATATGTCTGCTTTCTTACCTAATCCTTTACAAGAATGCAACTAAATATATTTTTCATAAGTAACACAATGTAGCAAAACGGATGGTAGCCACCCAGCTACTGATTTCGAGATAAGGGAACAGTGGAAATTAACTAGATCATGTTACTATTTCTGCTGAAGTTTTGATGCACTGAAGTGAAGTTTATCGTGGCTGATTTGGACCGCCCTAAGCTCACGGTGTGGCCAGTGCTCAGAGGTTTTAAAGTAGCAGAACTTTACGAACGACTTGGATTTTGTAAGCTTCCACCGGTACAAAAAGGTTCAAGCAGCAAAATTCCTCATCAGGAATTGTTGGGCTTATGCAGATGCACCTATATAAAAAAAACGACACACACCTCATGCTACAGACAAAAAAAGCAAACAAATTTAAAAATGGTTTTTTTTAAGTCCTCAGTTCATCCTGGTAAAGATGTTTTAAAGAAATCAACTATTCATTTGAGTAACGTTTTTTTTTTTCATTGTCAAACACTGGTTTTGTACCAGAGCTATTACCAACTCTATTCCTTTAAAACATTTAACCGTATCATTTGTATTTTACTTTATTAAGTTGTTCAGAGTTTCTTGGAAGTTATATGTAGTCATCTATTACTTACTTTCCCCCTGGGGTTTAAGTATGACATGACACAGAGGTCACTTTCTCACTTGGCTGGATCAAGATGAGAGGTTTATTTTGCCCCTACTCACAGTGAGCAGCATGGCAAGAGAGGTAGAAACAATCTCAACAGCTAAACTACTGCAAATAGTGGCACCTCCTAGTCAGGAAGTCTTTATTACAACCAGTGGACTTTTATCTACATACCAGCCAGTATTTTGGGACTGCTGTCAGGAAAAGCTACCCCTGTCCTACCACCAAAAAACAGAAACATGTGGCATTTGCTAAACTAGTCCAGGATCATAAACTGGAACTGTCTGCATTGGTCAGATGAGAGGTAGATGGAGAGTTTTGGAAACAAAAACTTGGATTTGGGGTCAAACAAAAGAGGAAAATGTTGGAAAGCTCTCCATTCCCACTTTAAAGTATGGTGAAGGATCTGTAATGCTGTGGGTCTTTTAATCTTATTCTTTTTCCCCATATCCTTTCCTGATTAAATCTGTCAGGTTCTGTCAGAAAATGGCAAAAATCACAAAATATAATATAATTATAGGTTGAAACTTTTCTGCCTTTAGGATATAAAACAATTGCTGTGCACCTTTCTTGTTGACTCTAATCAGAACAGGAATGAAATATAACAAAACTTGACTCTGGGAGTTTATGCAGTTTTTTAAAAATCTGCACAAATGTTCCTGTGCGAGTCAACTTCCCGTTTGACGTCTGTGCTTCTGGTGCAAGCCGTTTACCTCACTGTGTTTTTCAGTTTTGGCTTGCCAGCGGGTACACAGGTACTGCCATTTTAACACCGCAGTTAATCCACGCAGCGCCTAACATTCAACTCTGCTGTATTAAATATAAATTAGCCTAACAGATCACAAAGTATAACTCTGATTATGAGATAGGGTTCAATCTATTTATATATTTATTTACTTTTTTAGTGACTCTGTATTTAGCTCAAACTGTTTTCATTTCATTGTTTTGCCTTGTGTTCTCTTATCCGATCTTTTAAGCTGGCAGTGGAGTCTTTCGTGATGTAACGCCGGGCACAAACAAGCACCCCGTCGTCGCGGTTACTCTGCATCGGCTGTTTCACCAGAAGAGTGGCTTGTTTGCGTGGGGCGGAGCCAGAGGACGGGGCTGGAGTGGACGGGTTAACGTTCGTGCTCCGTGCGTTGTGCATCCAGGAGAGCATGAGTACCTTCTGACTGGCTCTGTGCATTTTGGGGAGGCTTGGCTTGGCTGTGCGCCTCTCTATAAGGACTTCTTAAAGCTGTACGCTGAAGCACTTAATGCAGGAACGAACCCCTGTCACATAAACACGAACTGAGATCTGTTGAAGGGAGAGGAGGTTGAGAATCCTGGAACATGGATCAGAGGAGGATGAGCAGCAGTTCATCAAAAACTCCTCCAGTGTCGTCTGGACTTTGTTGTCGAAAAGACTGATTATGCTGCCTCCATTTGACAACTCTTGTAAATTACAAGTGTATTTCTGTACAGAAGTAGCAGCAAAGGAATGATTTCTGTAAATTGCAGTTTCTGTCTTACTATTTGTTGTGATATTGCTCATTCTGGAAATGAAAGTTTGCTTTGTAAAAAGCTTTCTGTACATTTTTGTCTTCCAAGAGAAGTCCTTGATATGCAGCTCTGTGAGTCTCTATGTACTGGATTTGAGTGTGATTTGCAAACGAGTTTAAATGGCTTTTACTAATTTCTGAAAAATAAATCTGGAGTCTTTTTATTGACAAAAGGTTCTCTGTTAATCGGCCTGTGGCTTTATTATTGTGCTACGATGAACTAAATGGAAAGTGTGTACAATGAAATGCAATGAAATTAAGCAACAGAGAAGAAAAAGGAGAAGCAAAGATAATATTTCAGCTAAAAACAAAGACAAAGCAAGAAAAAGAAACCTAGCCTATTCAGTTGCTTGTTTTTTCTCTTTAGTTTCATGAAAGATTGTAATGATTTAGACTAAGGACCCAGTATTCAGCCAGACAATTAGGTAGAGATTAACAGGATTTATTCAAAGTGATGACGGGGTGGATCCGGCAGGCAAAAAAACAATCCAGGCTGGGTACAGAGCAGAACATCCAAGCAAAAAACTAACAAGAACTGGGCAGAGTCAAAAAAGCAAACAGGTCAGATACAAAAATACAGAATGCTGAAGAGCTCTTACCCAGTGGCTGGAGAACGGGTGAGTAAACATGTGCGGCATGAGAAATGGGGACAAGAGATGTGACGTTCTGGCAGGGAAGCAGCAAAAGAGACAGACTTAAAAAGGCAGGAGAACAAAGGAGAGAGGGAGAGCCAATTAAAGAGACCAGGTGGAAGTAATCAGAAGGAGAAGGAGTGGCTGAAAGACTGACAGGAATAGTGGCAGGGAACAGGACAGAACTAAACTGAAAGCTTGCAGAACCCTGACAGAATAATATAAAACAAAGACCAAAATCAAACCCAAACTATTCCATAATCCAAAAGTAAGACAGAACCTAAAATCATGACAAAGATGCTGAATACTGCCACATCTTAAGTAAGTAAGTAACCCTAAAGGACAAAAGAGCTTCTTTGGGACAGATAAATTAGATGGATAGTTCCTTTGATGTTTGACATGTTGAAGTGAAAGAGCAGGCGGATGTGTGCGTGACCTTAGACGGGTGTTTGCACACCTCTCCCTGAGTCTGCTGTCAACAGTGGTGTGTGTAAAACTTTCTCTTGTTTCTCAGGAAGCGCAAGAATGGAGGAAACGTCACCTTCCCTGCACTCGCTTTCTCCCTCACACAGACACACAGGCGCTTATTACAGCAAGACGGCTTATTGATGGGATACCCTCTCATCTTCACAATGAAATATAATTCTTTAGATCTAAGCCTTCTGAGTCTTCAGACAGCAGGCTGACAGAAGGTATAGAAATCTCTAAATTGTTAACAATTCCTAACAAAGGAAGAACACATCCATCTGCAGAGATTTATTCAGAGCAGTGAAAAATAAACCATTCTTTGCAGGGGTGGTCCTGGTATAAAAGGCGCCCTGGGTCCAGCCCCTCCTTCGGTGCCTCCCCTCCACCTGCTTGACCACACACAGCCAAACACACACTTGCACCCCTGTCAAGGCCCACTCTGGTTAACCTTCAACATTTTAACACGGGAAGAACAAAAGTGATTTGTTTGATAAAGGTCTAGTAGTTTTAGGAGGATTGTTTCAATATTTGGACGAATACCAAAGATAAAAATAAAAATTGCCAACTGACACGACCTTTTTTCTGGTGCTCATGGTGCCCTCTAGGGGTGTGATGAGCCACTAATTCATTGTTCCTGACAGTAAACATACATTTTAAGCCCTTAGTGAGGCCTTTCAAAGACTTAAGAGGCTTGGAAAAAGTCACATAACCTTTTTTTTATCCCACACTGTTTGACATTAAATGAGATTAAACCTTTCCTAATGCAGGTGAGTTAGGATTACCTAAATTATTTATATTTACTGAATGCAAAAAAGATTACTTTTTTCAGATTAAAAACTTCATACACTAAGATTAATAAGATGATTTTGGCTTTAAACCATTTGGGAAAGCTCTAGTGGTGATATAATGGCTTTGTGAGAATTTGAGTTCTGAATGTATAGGCAATACAAACATGCTTGCCCTTGTGAGAGATCATGCAGAAATCAAAAGAAATCAGCCGTTCATGCATGGATTCTCTCCGAGTCCTTTATACCACCTTTTTTGAGCACTTAACTGCCTTTAGATTTAAGTGTGTCCATGTGTGTGTATTCCATTGGGGTTAGTCCTGTAAATGTATGCGTGGCCCTATGATGGATTGATGACTTGTCCATGGTCTACCCTACCTGCCTAGGAGACCCTTCAAACATAAGAGGGACAGTAGATGTATGGATGATAAATTTGGCTGATTTCTCTGCTAGTCCTGGAAAATGACACTTTATAAAATGATGTGAAAACATTGTGGTGTTTGGATGACTGCAGAAACGTCAGAGGAGACACTGCAGTTGCTTTATTTTAACTAAACCGACTTAGCTCTTCATCTGTAATGCCATAACTTTGGCTTTAATGATATTAATTTCATTTTTGTCTCCATGAGTTTGTACTCTTTGTCAAACTTAAACATTATCTGCAAACACATCAAAACAACTCTTCAGAATAATATTACATCCAATCATGGATCTATTGTCTATACCCACTTATCTGTGCAGGGAGGGGACTGGTGTCTATATCTCCAGCAGTCACTGGGTAATAGGCAAGGTACATCCTGGACAGGTTGCCAGTCTATCACAGGTAATAATAATAATAATAATAATAATAATAATAATAATAATAATAATAATAATAATAATAATAATAATAATAATAATAAACAAAAACATTTGTATTTTTAAACAGAATTTAAAATATATAATTATCATCAAGAAGTCTAATAAAAACAACATTAAACATGAAACACTATTAGTGATCTTCAGCAACATAAAAGCAGAGGTGTCAAGTAACTGAGTACAAATACTTTGTTACCTTACTTAAGTAGAAATGTTGGTTATTTCTACTTTACAGGAGAAATTCTTTTTTTAGCCTATTTTTTTTACTTCTACTGCTTACATTTTCATGCATTTATCTGTACTTTCTACTGCTTACATTTTGAAAATCTTATTACTTCGTTCAAATACATTCTATTGTATTTTAGTTTACTGGCCACCGGGCCAGGAACCTCTTTTCTTACAGTTTTTTCTGACTTCTTATCTTCCATTATTAAGCTGGACAGCGTGATCATTATTGCAGATTTTAAAATTCATGTGGATGATGCACAATGATCACTGCGCCCTGCTGTCGGACAAAGTGGCGCCTCTTAACACTAGAGAAATTGCCTCCGTTAATACATCCCCGTGGATAAATAACGCCATTTGCAGCTTGCCGACACTTTACCCCAGACAACATTACGCCTAAAATCAGGCAGGCCACGGGCGCTCTATCATCCTCTGATTATAACGTTTTAACGAGGCAATACTGCACCAATTTGTTTGTCAAACGCCCCAACAAAAACTTAAGAAGAATTACCAAACACAGAAGAAGAACACTGAATTTTTAGGATTATTTGTTATTTTCCTTTATTTCTACCTTAATACTTTAATAGTTTTATATCCGGTACTTCTCTACTTTTACTTGTGTAAAAGGTTTGAGTTGATACTTCTGCTTCAACAGAAGTATTTTAAACCCTAGTATCGATACTTCTACTTGGGTAGTAGATGTGAAAGGTTTTCCCACAATTTGGCATTTTTGGTCACTCTATTACCACCATTTACAAGCTACCTGTTAAAAATGTGTTTTTATACAATAAGATAAAATAAAATTATTTATTTTTGAATATAGCATATTGATATAGTATGATTCAATTTGAAGGATAGAGCAGGGAACAGAAGGGAGACATTGAGACGTAGTAAAAAGGTTTAAGATAGATGCCAGGAAACCAATAGAGGGCCTCCTGTCTTCACTGGGGGATCTGTATGCGTGCATGTGTGTTTGTGTTGAGTTGGATTTCAAGAAGACCCCCAACACGCGTCTTACTCGCTGCTAAAGGTCCAACCCGAGCACTCTGCGGAAATCCAACTCCCCCTAAAGCAGCATCCGTAACAACCCGCCCTGGAAGCAGTCCAACTCTGCCTGCCATCCTCGCTAATTTGGGACACACTTATCCCTCTGCACGGCGGTCTTAATGTCAACCTTTCTGTGAGAGAGTGGTGTGAGATATGAAAAGTGTTTGTGCAGCAGTATGCATGAGGCACAGCTGAGCGGTCAGCTGGACATGATGGGAATGGCTGAGCTCGGGGAAAACACACACGCACGGTTCCACCCACACACACTGAGTAACAGTGCTGACATTTTGTTATGAACTGGTCAGGGTGGGGTCGGTTGTTGAACATGGTGCAATAATATTTTAGTTGTGAGTGGGTTCTAAAAGGGGGTGAAAGCGGATATGATACAAGGAGACAGATGTATTTCATAAAGTTCCCATGTTCCTCTGTTTAGACTTTAAGCACATGCAGATGATTTATTCTATTCTAACAAGGGCCTCATGAATCAACTAATGTTTAAATGTCATGTGACGTAAAACTTTGCCATAAGGTTTCACCAAACAGCTTCTAATTTTCCTGAACTTTTTCTGTCACTGTAATGAGATGTTATATTGCTATGAACTTCTGGGCAAAAATATTTTAATCATACCTGATTTCCTCTTTTCTGAAATATTATATAGAATATCATTTGCACATTGTTATTGGCTGTCCATCAACAGTGGGCCACCCTCAGAATCATATTTAGAACAACGTGTTAGTTACTTTAACTCACTTAACCCATACCTATCAATCATCCAATCAGTTATTTTCAGTTGTATATGTACAGCACTTTTTTGACCTTTGTTATTAGAATGTGCTTTATAAATAAAGGTGGTATAATATGGTATAGTACTCAAATACATATTTGAATATGATAATCCCAAATCAAAAGATTAACCAATGCTGTACAGCAATTAGCAGCTTCAAATAATCTGTTTTACAAGGTCTGTTTGTGGACTTGTTATTAGCAGTCTTCAGTTTTATCTTCTTCTTTAGCCAAATCTGCAACATTTTAACATAACCTCTCCAGGATTGGTGTTTATATACATTCTGATGAAGTTCATTAGTCATGTCAGTGTTTTAATGTTAAAGACATTTTTTATTCTTCTGATCTAACATTGAAACTGACAATATCAGTCTGCAATTAATCTATATGTGTTTTACTTAGTGAATTTACTTACTAAAATCAATACATATTTCACCAATATTCAAATGTATTATATTAAACCAAGTGTAGTACATGCTGATTAATAGGCTGTCTGTTGTGTCTGGATTGGTCCAGATTTTGCTTGTCAGGCTGGATTTCGTTCTCGTTTGGCAATCAACAATTTAATTGAAAACAGGTGAGGTTCCTCAAGGGTCCATTCATGGGCCACTTTTATTTAACTTTGATATACTCCCAGACTATATTACATTCTGTAGTGCTTAAACATTACTTACCATATGTATACTGATGAGACATTTTTTTTCTTATGTCTATATTATCACATGGCCCCATACCATTACGGTTACTGCGTGAGTGTGTCCATAATATCAGTGACTGAATGGTTCAGAATGTTTTCTGTCTTAATTTAGATGTTAAGTTATTTCCACCCGCTACCCCATGAGGGATTAAGCGGGTCAGAAAATGGATGGATGGATGGATGGATGAATTTATTTCCAGATATCAGGATACAGCTATACACAGTCAATGAGGCTAAAAAATACAAGGAATGCCATAAACCTTGGTATGTTTATGGGCCTAGACCTTATTTTAAACTTCAACATAAGGTCTAACAATAATCCATCCTCTAACAACATTGCTAGAATAAAATACTTCTTGGAAAAACAGGTCAGGGAAATACTAATGCATTCGTTTTATTTTCATTAGGCTAGATTATTGTAAAATTACTTTAACCTTTCCCTGTAAAAATAACAAATATATAAATAATAAATACATATGCTACATATAATGTGCCAATGCTGTTTGCTCATTTAAACAGGAAAAAGAGACATTAATATTCATGGAAGCATACCCCAAAAAGGGTCAAAGGCCTTTTTTACCATGGGCAAAAAAGTTCATTTTTATCATGGGCAAACTATTAGTTTTAGAATGGCATTTCAAATTTTAATTTTTTCCCCTCCTGTAATCTAAAGGACTACATTGTGTAGGAATGATGCTACATAAATAAAGGCCATGCCTGTGACTCCAGGGGTCTTGTAACAGTCTGATGAACCTGGAAATATAAGGACAATAATTTGGAGGTTGAAAGAACAACTGAAAAAGTCCAAGAAATGATCTGAGAGCCATGTCTTCCAAAAACATAAAAAACAAGTACAGCATGACCTCGGAGATACACCTTATATTTCCCATGCTCCATATACTCCATATGAAAATAACAAAAAAAAAAAAAAAACACTTTGTACCAACTGGCTAGCATGGTGGTGTAGAGAGCTAACAATTTGCTCTTGTTTTGGAGCAAGGACGTGGACACCTGCCAGTCTCTGAGTAGACTCTTAACACCTTTCTATACCGATTTATTTTAGTGTCTGATCTGACAGCTGAGGCTTGTTCGAAGGTGAGTCACGCAACAAGACAATGATTGTGAACCCAGCAACAAATCTGGAGGAAAATGCTGAAAAGTAAGGATCCAGGTTTCCTGTCAAATTGATAACTGGACTTTAGTATAACTGAAATACTCGACTCCATGAGCACCAGCAAGATATGGACAAACATACGCCCTACTTCCGTCAATCAACTAAAGCAACATCTGGAATTTGATTGTAAAAAAAGCCATCATTCAGTTTGAAATGACCTGAAATTATATATGTTTAACTTGGTTTAATACTGACTTGTATAAACTACGACTGCATGTATCAGAATACTCTCAAAATTGTTATTTCAGCAGTTAATTTCAAAAATTAAAACTTGTACAATAAAAAGTCCTTTTACACAAAGTGACATATCTCAAGTTTTATTTTTTTTTTTCTGGTTGTTTAGATGATTGTTACACAGTCACTAAAAACCTGAAATGGCGTTTCTCAGACAATGTTCATATTACACAACACCACAAATGGTTTCTCAATACAGAAAGATAGTGACCATATTATAGCTGAAACAACCCTGAGGAAGATTGTTGACTTGACAGTTTTCCAGTAGTCATTGACACTCCTTAACAGGGCGGGGGTCATAGAAGATCATTGCTACAGTAGCTGACTGGTAAGTTGAAAGTGAAGGGGAAAAAATATGCTATAAAAAGGATTACTGCAAATTATGAAGTAAAGTCCATTCAAGTGCCACCACACACAGATGTATCCAGCATATGGGCTACAACCTTCACACTCCTTGTGTTAAGCCACTTCTGAAGCAGAAACAACATCATGAGCATCTTACCTGGACTAAGGAGAACAAGGACCAGACTCTTGCTCAGTGGTCCAATTCAAAATTATGCTCTAACAAGTCCAGGCCAAGGAGTGTATATCAGGAAATCTTTGAGCCCTTCCCTCAACTGACAAGCTACAGTCATATTCAATCATTTAGAATATTACTGAAAAGTTCATTTATTTCGGTAACTCGCCTCACTATGGGAGACACATTATATAGATTAGAACAAATTGATGAATACCAACAGACTCAGGAACAATTTCTTTCCACAAGCCATCACATAAATGAACTGCTGACTCTGACTCACAGTGTCAAAAACAAAACAACAATTACTCCTGTGCAATAATCCAGTAATTCTGCCTCTATTCAGCCACCTGCTTACTAGCTAACATTTATCCATTATTTATTCCATCCATCCATACATTTTCCAAACCGCTTATTCCCTCATGGGGTCGCGGGGGTTGCTGGTGCCTATTTCCAGCGTTCACTGGGCGAGAGGCAGGGTACACCCTGGACAGGTCGCCAGTCTGTCCATTATTTATTCATTGTTCTCTATTTCAGTGCTGTTCATACTGTTCATATTGTAATATTGTATATATTTTAAACCAAAACCTCTTACCTCACATATATAACTCTGCATATAAAACTCATTTATTCCAGCATTCTCATCCTCTGCATTCATCACACTGTGGACATGTATGCTTGTATGTGTATGTGCACCTGTACATCCCTTCTACCTGTACACAATGATAATAAGAGTGGAAATAATATTTATTCCTGCATTCTTTGCACTTCCATCCATTGCATTATTGTCTCAATCTGTCTGCTTTGTTTGTAGTGTGTTCATGTGTGTTTTCTATTATAGCTGCAACCCTTACCCTAAGTAAGCACATTGTGGGCATTGTACAATTCATAATCTAATTACTCCAGTGTGTACACATACCTGGCAAATAAAGCTGTTTCTGATGTCTTAGAGCTTTGATTTTGCGTTATGATTTTTTTCTTCACCTGCAGCTAATAAAATCAATTTAAGATTAGAATATTGCATCAGACCAATAAAAAAAGCAATATGCAGAAATAGGGGCTTAATGAAAAGTATGTGTAATATCAACTCAAAGGTTGTTTTCTTAAAGATACTACTTAGAATCTGCTCAGTCTACTTTCTGATGTATACACAGCTCCTTTTTTCACCATGCATCACTGTGTTGGGTAAGAAAGCAAATAGGTTTGACCTAAATACCATCATAATTATCCAAACTATCAGAAAGAAAGTTTAAAAAAAAAAGTTAATCACTGTCTAATTGAAAAAATAAAATAAATGTTATTTGCTTTTTGAATCAGATTGCTAATATAAATTAACTTTTGGATAATATTCTAATTTGTGACAATTCACCCGTGGTTAATTACACATTTATTTCACATTTTATTTGTATATTGTCTATTGAATATGTGTATGGCAAACCCTTCCACCAGCCTTCATGTACTGGTGTTTAGCTAAATGATATTCATTTGTCTTCATTTAAAACCTGTTTAAGTCTAGATGATTTTGTTTTATGGTCTCACACAAAAATCCTTTCAATTCACACTGGGGCAACTTTATATGACCTCCATTGAAAATGAAAAAAATATGAATTATATTAGGTCCGAATACATGCTCAATTACTCATACAAACTTCACTGTATAGCTCTGTGTATACTGCTGTTATGGCAGACGTTGGGGCGCCCCTCTGTGGTGGATAAGTTAAGTGCTGTAGGAAATGTGGGTATTTGGTTTTGGTTGGGTTTTGCTTCAAAAAACAACAAAACAATACAAAGAATTAAATACAACTGCACTGAATCTATATAGTTTGACTTTGTTCCAGCCTCCTACTTTAAATTAATATATGAGATGACCATAAATTTCAGGTGTTTCTATAGAAAATATTAATCCATTTGTAAGTGTGCTCATGTTTTATTAGTACATATATACATTTATTCTTTCCCTTTTCGTTTTTCTTTGCAGTCATAGTGTATCTTCTTTCCTGTCTCATCCTCAGTCAGCTGTGTGTATTTTGTTAATTCTGACTCTTGTCTTCCTTCTCCCAGTCCTCCCTGTGTTGTCAACTGTAGCATTGTGTCTTTTCTAATATCCTAATCAATCTCCACATCTGATTCATCCTTTTCCTTCTCTCCATAAAGGAGCATGAAATTAGCCATCAGTAGTTCTGCATTTAACTACAGTACATCCTAACATAATCAACAATTCTTAAACTGACTGCTTGTCAATTTCTACATAAATTTATATGTAGAAATTAGAAAGATGGATGGATGGATGAATCCACTGACCCCGCTGCGAAAGTCTACGTGGCCTAACACTTGATGGCTGAGTTGCTGTCATTCCCAAACACCTTAATTTTCTTAAACTCAAGATTATTTAGAAGTAAGGACATTTCATGACTGTGTTTGTTGCCCAGGTAGCATCCTATCACAGTTCCATGCTGCAATTCACTGAGCTCCTGAGAGCAACCCAGTCTTTCACAAATGATTGAAAACAGTCTGTGTGCATAGATGCTTGATTTTATACAACTGTGGCTATGGAAGTAATTGGAACACCTGATTGCAATCATCTGGATGGGTGAGCAAATATTTTTGGCAATATAGTGTACGGCTAATGCACTTAATGTTTGAACAGTCTTTTATTTTGAAATTCCACATCAAATCTTAATGAGCTTTGTTAAGAAGCATCTTGAGGTATTCTAGTGTCATACTGAAGTAGCAGCATCAATTGATTATCTACGGTTTAGTTGCAACACTGACAACAACTTTGGTCATAATGAGTTTATATGTAGAGATTTCAAATGGCTCTTATTTTGAAATTCCACGTCAAAATTGTCTGAAACTTGTTGAGCCACATCTGGAGGTGTTCTACTGTCATGCTGAAGTGACAGCATCGATTGATTATCTACAGTTTAGTTGCTACAGTGACAGCAACTTTGGTCAAAATAAGTTTATATGTACTAGACATTTCAAGTGGCTCTTATTTTGAAATTCCACATCACATTTGGATGAAAGCTGTTGAGGAATATCTGGAGGTTTTCTATTGTCATGCTGATGTTATAGTATTTGCAGAAAACGTCCTATTCTATAGCAACATTTACAACAACACAAGTCAAATTGAGTCAATGTAGAGATTTTTAAATGCCTTTATTTTTGTAATCCCAAATCATGTAGATGGACTTTGGTGAATGACTTCTGGAGATCATCATCTGTCATCTGTAAGTGAAAGTAGTCACCTATTAAAAAAAAAACGTTGTTTGAGTAGTTTTTGAGGCTAAAGAGTGTGACCAAAATACATATTTCCATTTTCATCAGCAGACCAGAATAATAGAAAAAATGTCACATAAAGCATGAAGAAAATATGTCATATAACTGATGTAAATACGTCTAAAAACACTTGGTCGATACACCGCGTTACTTTTATTTTGATAAGTAGTCTCAGCCGTCACTGCTGTAATCCTTAGTGTTTGCGTGGCCAACAAAAACAAGTGAGGGCTCACTTGACTGCAGTTTCTTACGCTGATGAATGCAAACTCACGTATTGATTGGTTGTTGTGCATATATAAACAATTTATTCTGTTCATATTTTTCTGTTCCGAGCACTTTTCTATCCGACCAAGAAATTTTGTGCATGTAAACAGCTAATTCAAAATTTTCCCGTCTGAATGCAGAACTGAGAGTGGTTTTGACACACCATCTATGGTTTCAGAGGTGACACATTTATTTTAAGTGCACTTCCTTGTAGGGGTACTTTTTCTTTGAAATGCATCAACATGCGGAGCTTTCAGAAACCGCTCTTCAGTCTGTGCTGTGAGGTTTTTTTTTATATCTATATAATCGCTTATATCTGTACTAGGATGAAGGAGCTGACATGCTAATGAATCAAAAAACCTGATGTTGTTTTACTTTTGCTTTCTTCTGCCTCCAGTAGCTCTGTTCTGTGTGAGCAGTGTTGCAGGTTTGGTTCGTGTGTTTGGATATGAAGGCAGAGATGTGGCTGTTTCCTGCTCATACCCTGCGGGTTATCAGACTTATGAGAAGTACCTGTGCAGGAACGACTGTGATTACAGTGACATCCTTATCACAACATCACAAAAAAATAAAACCAGATACTTTGTCTATGATGACAAAAGCACAAGAATCTTCACAACAACAATTTCTAACCTTGTGGCAACCGACGCAGGGAGGTATTGGTGCGGGGTGAGCGTATATGGAAAGGATATCTACACTGAAATCAAACTAGAAACAATACAAGGTATGTCAATCTATATTTATTAATTTTTTACTGCTGAAGTTATTACAAGTTTTTAAACAGGATATATGAATGCTTTAAAGGCAAGGATGTAGATGTTTAGAATATTTAGAAGGATTGGCAGCTAATTAAAATTAGCACAATGACAGGATTTCCTCCGTTTCTCACGTCTAATGATTAGTTCACCAAACCCTTACAGTGCTGCTACTTTCCATATTTTAAACAAGGCATTGAGTTATTAACGAATGACACCTGCCAGTCTCTGAGTAGACTCTTAACACCTTTCTATACCGATTTATTTTAGTGTCTGATCTGACAGCTGAGGCTTGTTCGATGGTGAGTCACGCAACAGGACAATGATTGTGAACCCAGCAACAAATCTGGAGGAAAATGCTGAAAAGTCAGGATCCAGGTTTCCTGTCAAATTGAAAACTGGATTTTAGTTTAACTGAAATACTCAACTCCATGAGCACCAGCAAGATATGGACAAACATACGCCCTACTTCCGTCAATCAACTAAAGCAACATCTGGAATTTGATTGTAAAAAAAGCCATCATTCAGTTTGAAATGACCTGAAATTATATATGTTTAACTTGGTTTAATACTGACTTGTATAAACTACGACTGCATGTATCAGAATACTCTCAAAATTGTTATTTCAGCAGTTAATTTCAAATATTTAAACTTGTACAATAAAGACTCCTTTTACACAAAGTGATATATCTCAAGTTTTTTTTTTCTTTCTTTCTGGTTGTTTAGATGATTGTTACACAGTCACTAAAAACTTGAAATGGCGTTTCTCAGACAATGTTCATATTACACAACACCACAAATGGTTTCTCAATACAGAAAGATAGTGACCATATTATAGCTGAAACAACCCTGAGGAAGATTGTTGACTTGACAGTTTTCCAGTAGTCATTGACACTCCTTAACAGGGCGGGGGTCATAGAAGATCATTGCTACAGTAGCTGACTGGTAAGTTGAAAGTGAAGGGGAAAAAATGTGCTGCAAAAAGGATTACTGCAAATTATGAAGTAAAGTCCATTCAAGAGCCACCACACACAGATGTATCCAGCATATGGACTACAACCTTCACACTCCATGTGTTAAGCCACTTCTGAAGCAGAAACAACATCATGAGCATCTTACCTGGACTAAGGAGAACAAGGACCAGACTCTTGCTCAGTGGTCCAATTCAAAATTATGCTCTAACAAGTCCAGGCCAAGGGGTGTATATCAGGAAATCTTTGAGCCCTTCCCTCAACTGACAAGCTACAGTCATATTCAATCATTTAGAATATTACTGAAAAGTTCATTTATTTCGGTAACTCGCCTCACTAAGGGAGACACATTATATAAATTAGAACAAACTGATAAATACCAACAGACTCAGGAACAGTTTCTTCCCACAAACCATCACATAAATGAACTGCTGACTCTGACTCACAATGTCAAAAACAAAACAACAATTACTCCTGTGCAATAATCCAGTAATTCTGCCTCTATTCAGCCACCTGCTTACTAGCTAACATTTATCCATTATTTATCCATTGTTCTCTATTTCAGTGTTGTTCATACTGTTCATATTGTAATATTGTATATACTTTAAACTAAAACCTCCTACCTCACATATATAACTCTGCATATAATACTCATTTATTCCTGCATTCTCATCCTCTGCATTCATCACACTGTGGACATGTATGCTTGTATGTGTATGTGCACCTGTACATCCCTTCTACCTGTACACAATGATAATAAGATTTATTATTTATTCTTGCATCTTTTGCACTTTCATCCATTGCGTTGTTGTCTCAATCTGTTTGCTTTCTTCGTAGTGTGTTCATGTGTGTTTTCTAAACTGCAGACTGTGTTTAATATATTATAGCTGCACTATTGTGTTATTGTATTATTGTATAAGTAAGCACATTGTGGGCATTGTACAATTCATAATCTAATTACTCCAGTGTGTACACATACCTGGCAAATAAAGCTGATTCTGATGTTTTAAAGCCTTGATTTTACGTTATGATTTTTTTTCTCCACCCCCAGCTAATAAAATCACAGAATTTAAGATTAGAATATTGCATCAGTCCAATAAAAAAGCAATATGCAGAAATAGGGGCTTAATGAAAAGTATGTGTAATATCAACTCAAAGGTTGTTTTCTTAAAGATACTACTTAGAATCTGCTCAGTCTACTTTCTGATGTATACACAGCTCCTTTTTTCACCCTGCATCACTGTGTTAGGTAAGAAAGCAAATAGGTTTGACCTAAATACGATCATAATTATCCAAACTATCAGAAAGAAAGTTTTGTTTAAAAAAAGAAGTAAATCACTGTCTAATTGAAACAATAAAATAAATGTTATTCGCTTTTTGAATCAGATTGCTAATATAAATTAACTTTTGGATAATATTCTAATTTGTGACGATTCACCCGTGGTTAATTACACATTTATTTCACATTTTATTTGTATATTGTCTATTGAATATGTGTATGGCAAACCCTTCCACCAGCCTTCATGTACTGGTGTTTAGCTAAATGATATTCATTTGTCTTCATTTAAAACCTGTTTAAGTCTAGATGATTTTGTTTTATGGTCTCACACAAAAATCCTTTCAATTCACACTGGGGCAACTTTATATGACCTCCATTGAAAATGAAAAAAATATGAATTATATTAGGTCCGAATACATGCTCAAGTACTCATACCAACTTCACTGTATAGCTCTGTGTATACTGCTGTTATGGCAGACGTTGGGGCGCCCCTTTGTGGTGGATAAGTTAAGTTTTGTAGGAAATCTGGGTATTTGGTTTTGGTTGGGTTTTGCTTCAAATAACAACAAAACAATACAAAGAATTAAATACAACTGCACTGAATCTATATAGTTTGACTTTGTTCCAGCCTCCTACTTTAAATTAATATATGAGATGACCATAAATTTCAGGTGTTTCTATAGAAAATATTAATCCATTTGTAAGTGTGCTCATGCTTTATTAGTACATATATACATTTATTATTTCCCTTTTCGTTTTTCTTTGCAGTCATAGTGTGTCTTCTTTCCTGTCTCATCCTCAGTCAGCTGTGTGTATTTTGTTAATTCTGACTCTTGTCTTCCTTCTCCCAGTCCTCCCTGTGTTGTCAACTGTAGCTTTGTGTCTTTTCTAATATCCTAATCAATCTCCACATCTGATTCATCCTTTTCCTTCTCTCCATCAAGGAGCATGAAATTAGCCATCAGTAGTTCTGCATTTAACTACAGTACATCCTAACATAATCAACAATTCTTAAACTGACTGCTTGTCAATCTCTACATAAATTTATATGTAGAAATTAGAAAGATGGATGGATAGATGCATCCACTGACTCCGCTCCGAAAGTCTACGTGGCCTAACACTTGGTGGCTGAGTTGCTGTCATTTCCAAACACCTTAATTTTCTTAAACTCAAGAATATTTAGAAGTGAGGACATTTCATGACTGTATTTGTTGCCCAGGTAGCATCCTATCACAGTTCCATGCTGGAATTCACTGAGCTCCTGAGAGCAACCCAGTCTTTCACAAATGATTGAAAACAGTCTGTGTGCATAGATGCTTGATTTTATACAACTGTGGCTATGGAAGTAATTGGAACACCTGATTACAATAATCTGGATGGGTGAGCAAATATTTTTGGCAATATAGTGTACGGCCAATGCACTTAATGTTTGAACAGTCTTTTATTTTGAAATTCCACATCAAATCTTAATGAGCTTTGTTGATAAACATCTGGAGGTGTTCTATTGTCATGCTGAAGTGACAGCATCGATTGATTATCTGTGGTTTAGTTGCAACAGTGACAGCAACTTTGGTCAAAATTAGTTTATATGTAGAGATTTCAAGTTGCTCTTATTTTGAAATTCCACATCACATTTGGATGAAAGTTGTTGAGCAACATTAGGAGGTTTTCTATTATCATGCTGATGTTATAGTATTCGCAGAAAATGTTTAATTCTATAGCAACATTTACAACAACACAGGTGAAATTGAGTCAATATATAGATTTTTAAATGCTTTTATTTTTAAATCCCAAATCATGTAGATGGACTTTGATGAATAACTTCTTAAGATTGTCATCTATCATCTGTAAGTGAAAGTAGTCACCTGTAAAAAAAAAAAAAAAGTTGTTTGAGTAGTTTTTGAGGCTAAAGAGTATGACCAAAATATATATTCCCATTTTCACCAGCAGACCAGAATAATAGCAAAAATGACAGATAAAGCATGAAAAAAATATTTCATATAAGAATAATTGAATACAATGTTACATAAAGCATGTAAAAATATGTCATATAACTGATGTAAATATGTGTAAAAACACTTGGTCGATACACCGCAAACATGTTACTTTTATTTTGATAAGTAGTCTCAGCCGTCACTGCTGTAATCTTTAGTGTTGGCGTGGCCAACAAAAACAAGTGAGGGCTCACTTGGCCGCAGTTTCTTACGCTGACGAATGCAAACTCACATATTGATTGGTTGCTGTGCATATATAAACAATTTATTCTGTTAATATTTTTCTATTCCGAGCACTTTTCTATCTGACCAAGAAATTTTGTGCATGTAAACAGCTAATTCTAAATTTTCCCGTCTGAATGCAGAACTGAGAGTGGTTTTGACACACCATCTATGGTTTCAGAGGTGACAAATGTATTTTAAGTGCACTTCCTTGTAGGGGTACTTTTTCTTTGAAATGCATCAACATGCAGAGCTTTCAGAAACCGCTCTTCAGTCTGTGCTGTGAGTTTTTTTTTTATATCTATATAATCGCTTATATCTGTACTAGGAAGAAGGAGCTGACATGCTAATGAATCAAAAAACCTGATGTTGTTTTACTTTTGCTTTCTTCTGCCTCCAGTAGCTCTGTTCTGTGTGAGCAGTGTTGCAGGTTTGGTTCGTGTGTTTGGATATGAAGGCAGAGATGTGGCTGTTTCCTGCTCATACCCTGCGGGTTATCAGACTTATGAGAAGTACCTGTGCAGGAACGACTGTGATTACAGTGACATCCTTATCACGACATCACAAAAAAATAAAACCAGATACTTTGTCTATGATGACAAAAGCACAAGAATCTTCACAACAACAATTTCTAACCTTGTGGCAACCGACGCAGGGAAGTATTGGTGTGGGGTGAGCAGGAATGGAAAAGATATCTACACTGAAATCAAACTAGAAACAATACAAGGTATGTCAATCTATATTTATTAACTTTTTACTGTTGAAGTCATTACAAGTTTTTAAACAGGATATATGAACACTTTAAGGGCAAGGACGTAGATGTTTAGAATATTTAGAAGGATTGGCAGCTGAGTAAAATTAGCACAATGACAGGATTTCCTCCGTTTCTCACGTCTAATGGTTAGTTCACCAAACCCTTACACTGCTGCTACTTTCCATATTCTAAACAAGGCATTGAGTTATTAAAAATATGAAAACATAGCAAGAAAAGAAATAAAACTATTTTAACCTTCTTTATATGCTTAATTATCATTCTGTGCTACCAATCACCTTTAGAAGAAAGCAAATTGGAATTTTTTTTTTAAAGTTCAAGGGGCATGGATATGTTTTCAAGGCACTGTTAATTATTTGTTTGATGTATAAGAAAAGTGGAAAATAAAATTGCCTCTTTATTAAAATGTATAATACCCTGTCAATCTTTGTGTAAGAGCTAAAAAAAAGTCTTTTTGCAAGAAAACTTATTTCCGCTTTTATTTACACACTGTGTAAACATTGCAGAGTTGTGGTTAAAGATTTAGCTTCCTTGGCACAAATAAACGTATTAGGGGCTGTTCCATTCCCTGATGCATCTACAATTTTAGTCACCGTTTTACATGGTTAATTCAAGGCTCCTTGTTTCAGAATGCCCATTTAGGTTTCCATGGTTATTAACCGAAACTATGTTTCCAGTGAATATACTACTTTCACTTTAAGATGACAATAGAAGACCTCTGGGTGTTCCTTTAGGTCATCAAGATCTGATGTGGAATTTCAAACTTAAAGCTTAAAATAAAATAAAAACATAAAAATTATTCTCATATATCCATTTTCACATGAAGACATAAGAAACATGTATTTAGAACAGAGGGGTAATTATGAGAAGTGACTCCAGTTAGTAAATGTTAAATACATCGCTTTTATTTTAAAGGGTCCAAGCCTTCGGTCCAACAGTATTTCATGGTGTTAACAACTGCAGCAGGAGTTATAAATAATTTTGGTCTAACTTTATTCGGTGGTTATTCGTTCATTTGGGGTCTGTGTCATTTGATTAATTCATGCGGGTCTATCGAGAAACAAAATCTGTTTTACAAGAATAAAGCAAACAGCTGACATTGACTCAGGAGGGTGGAGTTTTGGTTGCAGCAGACAGAATTTCTGGCGGTGAGCAACAAAAACAATTTTTTCATCAAAAGTCTGGAAACGACCACAGAGCCGTTTACTTTGTGAGAAGGTCCAATATTGTGCGTAAATGTTGTGGATGGAGTTTAAACAGATGTGATTCTCCTAATATTAGACTGTCTCGCTATGTTGAAACAAACACGGGGGAACAGTTTTGTGTATTTTTCTGTTTTAACCCACTAACTGAACAATACCGTGCCGACACTCCTCTTTCACTTTTTAACAAAAGTAAAACATCTGTACTTCCATGTCCAGTCGGTTAAAAAGTACTGGATTCGCTCCTCCTCCATCGTTCACAATGCGAGAAGTACATGCTACATATCAGGTGACAGGTTGAAGATGAATGAAAATCTATAGAAGTCAAGGCATGGTCCTCACTATTCACATGAAACAAGGATGACTGCGTGTGTGTGTTCATCCAAACTACTGCTGGGTCATTAGCTGAGAAGCAGTTTTTAGCTTCTAGTTGTAGCCCCTCTTAGCTAGCCTGGCCAACCAGATTGACTTACTCCTTAAACACGCCATGTCACTATGGAAAGTCGCCAGTAGAGCCTGATTTCAAAGGTGGGACTAAAAGGGTCAGCAGAAACAGATTAGAAGCAATCAGATAACTACATATGTAACGCAAACTCCAAGCAACACGCTTTGTTTTAGCTCTTGTTTTGTTTTGCTCTAGAGCAGCCAATTGTTGAGTTTTTAAAGATATACCCAGCTCATTCAGGACATAATGAAGACCATCATTGAAACATAGCTCCATTGCGGCCATCATCTTGACTATTATGGTTACAGAAAAGTGCTGCTGCATTATGGGTAAAGAGTGACGCATCATAAACTCCCACCTCCCGTGCTATGATTGGTCCGGTAAGTTTTAGACTGGAGAGTCTGAATCTTTACAGAATAACAACCTGCGTACTGAACACACATAGTGTAAGTCAGTCTGGCTTACCAGACTAACTCTTAGCTGCCCTGATCTCCTTAAGCCTGGTTTATGTTTGACAAATCCACTAGGTTCATGTGGACATGTTACACCTATATGGCTACCATGTCCCTTTGTGCGGCCAAAAGTTTAAGCTCCATGCACCTAGGAAATATCCTAACTAGGTGGGCAGTCCTGCACGGAATAGCATGGCGTACAAGCAAGTACTCCTTCTGGCAGCGGTTCGTAAATACAGACATCTTTAAGATTCGTCCACAAAAAAAACCCCCAAAAAAACACTGTTCAACAAATTAATAATTCCATCCATCCATCCATCCACCAATTCAATGGACAGAAATTTTAGAGGTATGTAAGAGGCATATATGTTGGAAAGAACTGTGTTTTATACTTCTTTGTGTAGTGGGGTGTTGGCATAGGAGCACAACGCTGCCCTCTAGAGTCTAGGAGAATAGTGCTACTTCAGTGGAAAAGCCACACACAGCTTGCATGCTGCAGACAGTGGGTCCCCACGTCTCATTTACGTCTGGAACCTATGTGCGTCAAGCATAAATCAGCTTTTAGTCAGTTTGTTTTTTTGCCTACTTATAAGAAACCCGTCCTCATTGCTGGAAACCTCTTCTTTGGCCGGTTGCAGCTTCCTCAGTGGCGAAGTGAACCATGCTTTACTGCTGTTGTATGTGTGAAAGGTAAGAAATGAGAGTTTCTGTAAGTTCGACCAGTAGTGTGGCTGGAACAAACCACTCTAGCCAGTGCGGTCAAAGCAGGCCTACCAGATCTACTTTGACTCATCAGTGTACTTTCTAGCAGACCTAACCACAGGCTTGGAAGCTTTCGCTTTCAGCCTGTAACTTACAATAGGATGAAATAGTGCTCAGGGTGTACTGCATGGGGAACTGCACGGTACACGGGATCAAAAACTATATTCATTTTTGTGTCTTCAGTGGGGCACTGTTTGTCTTTTTGGTAGTTCATTTGAGGGGTTTACGCTTTTAAAATCCCAAAGTATAATGACAGAGTCTGTTTCCTCCACTTCTGATGTTTAGACTTGTGTGTACTATGTTTTATTGATGAAGCCACTATGTAACTGGAACATCATCTGATTATGTTTTTTTTACAGACAGTTGCTGCAACACTGTGAATAACATCCAAGGTGATGAAGAAGGTTCAGTGTCCATCAGCTGTCCCTATGACTCTGGGTCTGTCGACAAGCTGAAGTATATATGCAGAGGAAACCGTCCCTCCACATGTCTACAGCAGGCAGTAATCACCTCTAACAACAGAGAAAATGGACGATTCAGACTCACTGATGACACGAAATCAAGAATATTCACAGTGACCGTTTCCAGTCTCACTCTGAATGATTCTGGGTCGTATCTTTGTGGTATGCAAAAAAACACAGGACCAGATGTTTTCTCTGCTGTTCAACTGAAAGTCAAGGGTGAGAGATTCAATTTTCAATTCAATTTTTTATTTATATAGCGCCAAATCATGAAACATGTCATCTCAAGGCACTTTACAAAATCAAGTTCAATCATATTATACAGATTGGGTCAGATTATACAGACTGGTCAAAAATGTCCTATATAAGGAAACCAGTTGATTGCATCAAAGTCCCGACAAGCAGCATTCACTCCTGGGGATACATGTTTACAATTAATTTTGAGAACACACATCAAATAAAACAAAGACGCTGAATTTGAATAGGTGGGTCAGAGGGCCTTTAATAATTTTATTTTGACTTCTTCCCAGAATGGTGCTGTGTGAAGTCACAAAAAATGAAAGGAATTGTGGGCCATCCAATAACCTTCCAATGCCCTTATCCACCTCATCTACGAGATAACAGGAAGTTCCTCTGCAAAGGAAGACAACGCAGCAACTGCACAGACATGATGATGGGCCAAAGCAGATTCTTACTGCACAGTGATTCCTCTGAGTCTTTCTCAGTCACAATCTCACAGCTGGAAGAAGGAGATTCTGGGACGTACTGGTGTCGCTCAAGCCCACAGTGGATCGTTGGAAACTATACCCAGTTTCATCTGTCTGTAGGTGAGAGGCAAACAGTGATATAGGAGGGACAATTTAAATAACTGTTTGTCATTAGCAGAACTGTAGTATAGCTTCTTATTGTACATGCAAATGAAGACAAAATAAATAAACAATAAACAACTGTATAACAAATAAAATGATCAAAAATAAAACAAGATATCAAAAGATTCAAAATAATTTATCGGGAGAAATTATTTAATTAAAAAAAAATTTTTACTTCAAAACCAAGCTGAAGTTGGACCAGTTTCTGCTAATGCTTTTCCCTGTTTGTGCAAACAGCTTCATGGACGCAGCCGTCCTGTTTGTTAAAATGTAGCACTTAGTTGGACAATTCTTAAATTGTTTTTACATACTTTATCAGATTTTGTTTTATTGCAGGAACCAAAGAACAGAATGAAGGCAGAAAGACAAAGTTCGAGGAGCTGCCAGCACATGGCACCACAGCAGGTGAGATGGTCAAAAGCAACACAAACTCAGACTCAGACTCAGACTCACTTTAATGATCCCAGGGGGAAATTACTTTTGTTACATGCTTCAGAATACACACATTGTTATATATATATTTACAACATTCCACACAAGTAAATACCATATCACGATAGTCACATCACTTCACCTTGGGAATCTCAGTGAAGTGATGGTGACTTGTGCAAAGAACAGTGCAGAGAATGCATAGATGACAGTTAGAGAGGGGGGGGGTGTTAGGATAACTGAGGGAGGCATTGTAGAGATGGATGGCCACAGGCAGGAATGATTTCCTGTGACGCTCAGTGGTGCATCTGGGTAAGAGGAGTCTTCTGCTGAAGGAGCTCATCTATTGGGTCAGTGTGTCATGGAGAGGGTGTGAGACATTGTCTAAGATGGACTGTAGCCTGGACAGCATCCTCCTCTCTGCCACTGCCGTCAGAGTGTCCAGCTCCTCCCCCACAACATCCCCTGCCCTCCTGATCACTTTGTTTAGTCTGTTGTTGTCAGCAGCCAACTGCCCACTGCCCCAGCATGTGACAGCGAAGAAGAACGTGCCGGCAACAACAGACTCATAGCACATCCTCAGCAACGTCCCACAGATGTTAAAGGAGCTCAGCCTCCTCAGGAAGAAAAGTCGGCTTTGGCCCTTTTTGTAGACCCCCTCGGTGTTCCTGGTCCAGTCCAGCTTATTATTAAAGTACACTCCCAGGTATTTATACTCCTCCACAGTGTCAACAGGGACCCCCTGGATGGAAACAGGGGTCACAGGTGTTTTTGTCCTCCTCAGACCCACTATTATCTCCTTAGTCTTTGTCACGTTGAGCTGCAGATGGTTCAGCTCAGTCTAAGTGACAAAGTTGCCCACCAATGACCTATACTCACTCTCATCACCCTCTTCATTGAGCCAACTATTACGGAGTCATCAGAAAACTTCTGAAGGTGACAGGACTCAGTGCAGTAGTTGAAGTCTGGGGTGAAGAGGGTGAAGAGGCAGGGGGAGAGGACAGTCCCTTAAGGGGCCCCAGTGTTGCTGACTTCCTTTAATGGGGTTTGAGTTTCTCAATGATATACTCAAACCCAATACCATGAATGAAACTGAGAAAGGAGTAACTCAGAATGTCTCATTCTTATATTTAGCGGATGTAGAGTATTCACCTAACCTTGCCTGCAAGTTGAATTCTGACGATAGTTGTGCATTCAAAAGCACACAAGAAGCCATCTTGACCCACTCCCATCTCAATCATTTGTAGCCGAAACAAAAACGGGTTTAGCCAACCAGTTTTATGGTCAAAGGCAGGACATTCCAGCTGTGACAAAAGCAAGAACTGCTGAGCCAAAATAACCAAAATAAACATAGCAGCACCGGAGGATGCACGCATAGCTGCTACTATCACAACTGTTTTGTCAAAATCACAATTTCTTCTACGAAAGACAAACAGCAAGAAGTGCCTTGACCAGCGCTACTTGTTGTGGTTTCTCATGGCGTCCTGCTACTTAGAACAATGTCCAACTTTTGGTGCCACTTCGCCCAATCAGCTCAGAGCTCATACATGTCTGGTGAATGTCCCTCCTTTCGCCGAACGAATTCGGTGGGAGCAGGGTCGGATTGATAATGTGCAGAAAGTAGAGTGCTACACATTATCATTCTGGCTGGCCAGGTTAGTATTTATCTGATGCTCTAAACGTTGTTTTGCACTGTTCACACATATTAATTAGCATTTGCCGCCTCTATTGTTTTTTTTTTTTTTTTTTTGAGTAGCTGTATAGGACACTGCATGTCTTTAGTGAATCTATTTGTTCTACTTCTGATGTCTGGTAAACATGTAACTCTTCTGTAGAAGTAATTCATGTTCTTGAATCAATAACTGTATCGAATTTTATGTGAATCTATACCATCAAATTAATCTGAACCTGATATACATTGGAAACTATGAACTGTAATGAAACCTTTAATATTTGACAGTGTATGACCACCAGAGCAACACAGTAACTGCTGCCCGTACGCCTACACCACTGGTCTCTAAAGAACACATTGAAGGTAGAGGAATTATATATTTTGGTAGTAGTGGCTTTAGGATCTGAAGATATTTCTGTTACATTCTACATATTCCAGTTTAAGTTTAATGTTTTTGATGGAAGTCTGTTGGTTTTAATTCACTGTTTGGGTATTTGGGTTTCAGCTTTAATTAAGTGAATATAAGTAAAAACATTTTGTTATGAGTTTTTTTTTTTTAAGTTATGAGTCTGTACACTGACTAAAAATGGGAACACGAGAGCAAACATGAAATTATAGTGTGAAGCTTGAAAGTATAACCCTAAATCAATGAATTTGGGATATCCATCTGTATATTTCTATTTCCTATTTAGATTTTGTTTGTGCCCCAATAATTTATCTTACATCTTTATAAAAAAATGCAAGATAAATTGTGTGTGTGTTTGAGGTACAATATAAACACAACCTTCCCTAAGATCTTTGAAAACTAAATCTAATCACCCCCACCCTACAGTACCTCAGTGACCCTTCTAGTAGTTGTCACATTCCACATTGAAGATCTCTGCCCTTCACAATATAGCTTTACTGTGAGTGTGAAAGTTTTGTCATCTAGATAAAGCATGGAAAAAATTTGGTGTTTTAACAGGGCATTAACACTAGTTTCTGTATGGATAAATTAGGGTAGCAGTAATCTTCTGAAATGAACCCAAACTGAACCCTATGAAAAATCTGTGAACTATGCCTAAAAGCAAAATCTATGACAGGAAACCAACCAACTTAAACCAAATCTATAACGTTTAATGATGATAAAAGTGATAAAAAAATGCATCCAAAATTATGCCAAAACTCGACAATGGCTACAAAAAGGAGCGGTAATGCTAGTTTGCTAACAGAATCCCCCCCCCCCCCCCTCTCTCCATTATTATTATTAGAGTGTATATATTAAATTGAGCTGGGGTATATATTTTTCACCCATACAGTTTGGAGAAATTTCACAATATCTTTAAATGTGTGCATGCTATTCAATTCTATTGAAAAATTATTTAAAAAATATATTTCTTGTTTTAAAAAATATGCAAATGTTTGGTGTATGGTCTTTGTGACCTAAAAGAAATCCTTCAATTAACTGATTGGACATAAAATTAGTGCCAATGAAGAATATATATGACCTTCTGACTGTTCTGTAATGGACTTCCATTTAACAATTATGCGTTTCTAATTTCCATATATAGAAAACAAACAATACTGATTTGTCCTTGGACCATAGTTCAAATATTAAATTTATCTCTTTTATTTGTGAAATAGTGACAAGCAGTTAAGGTTTTAAGGAAGCAATGTTGCTTTGTGTTTAATCTACTTTCCTCTTGATTTAGGGCTTCCTGATGCAGCTGTTTATTCACTTATTGCTGTACTTTCTGTGCTGCTGCTGACGCTGACAATCCTCCTGGTCATAGTTTGCAACAAGAAATGTCACAAAGTAAAAGGTATATTCAGAGCTTCTAATGTTCTCAATTCAACCAATCACATGCACAGCGCGGGTTATTTTCTCATATTTTGTTTTGTTCCAGAAACAGAAGTCATCGCCATGGGAAACAAGCTTGATTTTAAAGAAGCGTGTGGAGGAGAAGATGTAAGAAAACTAAAGTCCAAAGCTTTTCTCATTGACCACTGTGTGATCACAACAAC
This sequence comes from Fundulus heteroclitus, assembly GCF_011125445.2. NCBI lineage: Eukaryota > Metazoa > Chordata > Actinopteri > Cyprinodontiformes > Fundulidae > Fundulus > Fundulus heteroclitus. The sequence goes on along the minus strand of NC_046365.1, from coordinate 25,063,112 downwards.
AGGTCTTTCAGACTGGAGAAAGACCATCTGTGGACATCTATATTTTTAAGTTTGTTAAGTTTTGTTAGATTTAGATTTAGACTTTTACAAGGCCAGTTGTAATACATTAAATGTTTGGATCCAGACCCTTCCATTGTAACTCTGGGTGTAGATTTAGGTTCTTTGTTCTGCTGGGAGAGGAACTTCACCCCCAAAGGCTTAAATATCTTCAGACATGCTTTTCCACACAGCTGCTTCGTATTTAGCTCCATCAATCTGTCCCTCAACTATGACCAGCTTCTCTGTCCCTCTTGAAGAAATGCATGCCCACAGCATGATGTTACCACCATCATGCATAACTATCAGATGTGTTCAGGGTGATGTGTTTTAATAGAATATATTATGTAGGCTAAAGAAGTTCAACTTTAGTCTCATCTGACAAAAGCACTTTCCACATGTTTGTTCTGTTGCATACAGGATATGTCATAAACTTATATTGGAGAATTTTTGCAAAATCATCTCAAGCTGCTGGCAGTTTTCATGCAGCCAGAGATGCATATTAGAAACATACCAAAGATTGTTTTTAAAGAACTTTGCCTTTAGTGGTCAGAGTGTGAATTATAAGTACAGCTCAACAAATTAAAATACAGTGATATGGTTCAATATTTTTTGCGGCTCTTTTCAGAAAGTCCAGTCAAGCATAGCAACAGTAACATTAGGGTCCAGCTTTTGATACCTTTGGCAGTGTGGGTACATCCCAAATCCTGCTGGAAAATTTAATCAGTCACTCCACTAAGCTTGTTGGCAGAAAGAGGCACTCCATAATTTCTTGGTAGACTCCACCCTCATTCCACTTCTCAGAGAAAAAGTGACTGTTTTCCATCTACATATTTCAAACAACCTTAAAGAAATCAGTTTTATTATATTCACTGATATTATATGAGATCTGTTGTTTCTTTTTAGGTGTATCAGAATCATGACGCTGTAGTAATGAATTCACAGCAGAACGCCCCAAAAGAACAATATGCCCGTTACCACTTGGATGACCTGGATGGAGACGGAGAAGGAGATTATGAAAACGTCACAGCAGCAGAGGACATCTACTGTAACCAGGATTTCCATAAAACCCAGAGAAGATGAAGAGCATGTTCACCCCTTAGTCCTGTTTATACACAGATAATCATTTGTAACTTGCAACTCAAAGTTAGGTTTCTGCTCTGAAAATATTGCATTTGTTTTCCGGAAATGATTTTATGCTTTTTTCAATATTTGCAATATGTTTAGTTTAGTTTGTTTTGTTGATTTTAAAATACTATTTTCCACTGGAAGTATTTGCATGGCTTGATTTTATTGAAACTTGCATAGCTTGATTTTAATGAAACAACATAATTATTGCGCTGTTGCTGAAAGCATGCACTAATTCAGACAAAAAAGCTAATTTTTTTTCCAGCTTGCCAATCAAAGTAAATATGATTTAAAAACAAATGGAAACAAAAATGCCTGTTATTCATAATTATGTTTTTTGTAATTATAGGCCTAATTACTGTAATGCAACGTAATGTGACTCCAGTAAATCCGATCTGTCACTTCAATTTTTTTAGAGTAAAACAGATCACTAAAATAAAGTAATAGAAACCAAAAACACCATACAATAATTTAAGTATTAAATATGTTTTCATTGGCTTTTATTCTTTAATGAATTTACTTCTCTTTAGCGCAGTCTTATGTAGCTTAGATAAAGAAGCAAAGATAAAGACTTTTTCAGTTCACACTTTGTTTGGTTTCACTTCTTTGTTAACGCTAAGCTGAAGCTGTTCCTCTTTTTGAAAAATGTTCCTTAGAATCAATGTCGATGTCATGAAAGTGGCATCAAAGAGATTTATTAATAGTTCCTCTTCTAGCTACTTTTTGTACCAAAAACACTGCATGCGTGGTGTTCCTGAAGTCCGGGTACAAGTCTTTCTTAAAAAGTAATTTTCAACATTGATCTATATTTACGGATTTAATTTTGAGCAACTCGCTATAATTTGATCCCCTTTGCTTAAATTTAGGCATAAAAGAACTAACTCAACATGGCTTCTTTGTGCTCAGACAGGATGCTGGGTGTGTACATGAATCATCATGTTGTTTTTTTTCTTTCAACTTTGCTCTTTCACTGCAACTCATATTATTGTGCATGCAGAAAAACGGACTGTCAATGTGTCTTGTTTTTACGCAGGCTAAGTCTCTTTATTTGCCTAAAATGTAACATTTATATCTATTATCTATTTTGGGTTTGTGGGTTTAAGAAAAGTGTAAAAAGAAATATCATAGCCTTTAAGAATTTGTTGGACGGCATAAGGTGATTTTTTATGTTTTTTTTACAAAAGTGTTCTCCACTTGAATAAATAAATGAATGAGATGCATCTGAGTCCCAAGAAAAGCTGTCCAACAGTATCTTTGATATTATGTTCTCATAGTCAAACTGTCATCTTTGGTGTTCATAAAGAACTATATTAATTTAATTCAATTCAATTCAATTTTATTTATATAGCGCCAAATCATGAAACATGTCATCTCAAGGCACTTTACAAAGTCAAGTTCAATCATATTATACAGATTGGGTCAGATTATACAGATTGGTCAAAAATGTCCTATATAAGGAAACCAGTTGGTTGCATCAAAGTCCCGACAAGCAGCATTCACTCCTGGGGAACCGTAGAGCCACAGGAAGAGTCATCTGCATTGTACATGGCTTTGCTGCAATCCCTCATACTGAGCAAGCATGAAGCGACAGTGGGAAGAAAAACCACCCATTAACGGGAAGGAAAAACCTCCGGCAGAACCGGGCTCAGTATGAACGGTCATCTGCCTCGACCGACTGGGGTTACAGAAGACAGAACAGAGACACAACAAGAGAAACAAAAAAGCACAGAAGCACACATTGATCTAGTAATCTGTTCTACATTAGATGGTAGTAGCGGGTGAGCCGTCTTCTCTGGATGATGTCACAGTTAACAGAACGCCAGACCAGGTGTACCTACTATGAAGAGAAAAGAGAGAGAACAGAAAGTTAAAGCAGAAATGACAACACATAATGCATAATTGAAGAACAGTAGAACTCAATAGAGTGAGAAAATTAGATCCTGATATACTCCAGTAGCCTAAGCCTATAGCAGTAAAACTATAAAGGTAGCTGAAAGTAACATGAGCCACTAGTTATAATTTTTGTCAAAAAGAAAAGTTTTAAGCCTAGTCTTAAAAGTAGACAGGGTGTCTGCCTCACGGACCAAAACTGGGAGTTGGTTCCACAGGAGAGGAGCCTGATAGCTAAAGGATCTGCCTCCCATTCTACTTTTAGAGACTCTAGGAACCACCAGCAGACCTGCAGTCTGAGAGCGAAGTGCTCTGTTAGGAACATACGGGGTAATCAGAGCTCTGATATATGATGGAGTTTGATTATTAAGGGCTTTATACGTTAGAAGAAGAATTTTAAATTCTATTCTTGATTTAACAGGAAGCCAATGAAGGGAAGCTAAAATTGGAGAAATATGATCCCTCTTGTTGATTTTCATCAGAACTCTTGCTGCAGCATTTTGGATCAGCTGAAGTATTTGAACTGCATTTTGTGGACTTCCTGATAGTAAAGAATTACAATAGTCCAGCCTTGAAGTAACAAATGCATGGACCAGTTTTTCAGCATCACTCCTGGACAGAATGTTTCTAATTTTGCCGATATTCCTGAGGTGAAAAAAGGAAACTCTGGAAACCTGTTTAATATGGGATTTAAATGACATGTCTTGGTCAAAAATAACACCAAGATTTTTTACTTTATTACCAGAGGCCAGGTTAATGCCACCCAGATTAAGTGATTGGTTAAGAAGTTTATTTTTTGAGGACTCTGGCCCAAAGATTAAAACTTCGGTCTTGTCAGAATTTAGATGCAGGAAATTTAAAGTCATCCAGCTTTTGATGTCATCAAGACATGACTGCAGTCGAAGTAATTGATTGGATTCATCCGGATTTATGGATAAATATAGCTGAGTATCATCAGCATAACAGTGGAAATTAATCCCATGCTGTCTGATAATTTTGCCTATCGGAAGCATATATATAGTAAAGAGAATTGGTCCAAGGACTGAACCCTGTGGTACTCCACAGGTGACCCTAGAGTTTGAGGAAGATTTATTATTAACATGAACAAATTGGAATCTGTCTGACAGATAAGATTTAAACCAGCCTAATGCTTTCCCCTTAATCCCTACAGTATGTTCAAGTCTTTGTAGGAGAAAATTGTGATCAACTGTATCAAACGCAGCACTGAGATCTAACAGGACAAGTATAGACACAAGTCCATTATCTGAGGCCATGAGAATATCATTAGTGACCTTCACCAGAGCTGTTTCAGTGCTATGATGAGCTCTGAAACCTGACTGAAACTCCTCAAGTAGGTCATTACTTTGTAAATGTTCACAAAGTTGATTAGCAACTACTTTCTCAAGAATTTTAGATAAGAAAAGAAGATTAGATATAGGTCTGTAATTTACTAACTCATCTTGATCAAGAGAAGGTTTCTTAAGTAAAGGTTTAATAACAGCTACTTTCAAAACCTGTGGTACATATCCATTTACTAAGGATAGATTAATCATGTCTAAAATAGGACCACTGATCAAAGGGAATATGTCCTTAAACAACTTGGTTGGGATTGGGTCTAACATACAGGTAGAAGGTTTAGATGAAGCTAAAATTTTAGATAGCTCAGAAAGCTCTACTGCTTCTAAACAGTTCAAACACTGCTCAGATTCTAAAGATTCCTCCAATGCTGCCTCACTTACTGAGGACAAGGTAATCATGTTTGGGAGGATGCCAATTATTTTATTTTTAATGGCATCAATTTTATTTATGAAGAATCCCATAAAATCATTACTACTAAGAGCTAAGGGAATGGATGGATCAACAGAGCTGTGGCTCTGGGTAAGTTTGGCAACTGTACTAAAGAGAAATCTAGGATTATTTTTATTCTCTTCAATTAATGATGAAAAATATGCTGCTCTAACTCTGCGGAGGGTCTTGTTATACAACAATAGTCTGTCCCTCCAGATTAAGTAGGATTCCTCTTGGTGTGTAGAGCGCCATTTTCTCTCCAATTTCCTAACATTGTGCTTCAAGGAACGCAGCTCTGAATTAAACCGAGGAGCCAGCTTCCTGTGAATAATCACCTTCTTCTTCAAGGGAGCTACATTATGGATTATCACAGACTTTTAGGCCTACCTCATGGATTCATCTGTCAAAGCTTATTAAAAAAGAAAAAACAAAACAAACAAAAACATTTGTAGCCTTTGTAATGACATTTGTAACAACATCTACTTTTAATTAACAATAAAAGCTCAGAGAGAGTCCGGCCTTTAGGGGTGGTCTAAGAACTTTGCTGAGTATTTATGTTGTTCATAAAACTGCGCAGAAATCACACTGAAACAGTCACCCCTTTGTAGTTAAAGGTAGAATTGCGGATTTTCCTGGAAGTTTCCCCAAGTCCCTTTTTGAATAAATGCGCAAGACCGTCTTACCTTGCTCTTCTGCTCCTCAGGTAGATCGTGTGAAAAAATCTCCCAAAGCCACTCTGGTATTATTTCTTTCTGAGGCCTTCCTCTTCTTCTCATAAACTTGACGGTGGGTTACTTCTTTCAATTAGAATTAGACAGGTGATTTAACCTGTTTCTTAATCTAAACAAGGCTCCATCATACTTCCAGTCATGTCATTCGGATTGGGGAAAATTGCCCTGATTGTCTCTTATCCTGCAACACAGGAAGACCTACAGCATGTGTTGCTAAGCCTGTAACTTCATTAGGAAATGCAGCAGAATTTCAATCTCTTTAGAACCTGCAGCAGGTCCATTCTGTGTGGTCAGAACACAGAAGTAAAAACTTCAGCATTTGCTTGTTTGTTTTTTGCAACAGCTGCACTCTTTTTCTGTGTTTTTTTTTTTAGAGAAATTTGACCACTCTTCTATTCTTCATCCTGATGCAGCATGCAAACACACTTCTTGATTGGTTGATTGATGTTGGGTGCATATAAACAATGTATTGAGATAATCTTTTTCATTACAAGCATATTTTCTATCGAATCAAGGAATGTTGCACACGTAAACAGCTGATGAAAAATTAGCCTTCTTAAAGGAGAAGAGAGAGGGTTTGGCATGCAGCATCATCTCTGGTTTCGGAAATGAATAATTTATTTTCAGTTCACTTCCTGTAAAGTTCTCTTTCCTTCAAATACAGCAAACATGCGGAGATTTCAGAAGTTGCTCTTCAGTCTGTGCTGTGAGTTTGTTATTTTGTATCTATATAACCGCTTAAATATGATGGGGGAGGAGGAAGGCACTGACAACGTGAATCACAATACCTGTTGCTGTTATGATACATTTTTTTTTCCTAAATGTTTTTGTGTGTTTTCTTCTGTGTCCATCAGCTCTGTTCTGTGTGAGCAGTGTTGCAGGTTTGGTCCGTGTGTTTGGATATGAAGGCAGAGATGTGGCGGTTTCCTGCTCATACCCTGAGGGTTATCAGACTTATGAGAAGTACCTGTGCAGGAACGACTGTGCTGACAAGGACATCCTTATCAAAACATCACAACAAAATAAAACCAGATACTTCATCTATGATGACAAAAGCACAAGAATCTTCACAACAACAATTTCTAACCTTCTGTCAAATGACACAGGGAAGTATTGGTGTGGGGTGACCAAGGACTTCCATGATATCTATACTCAAATTAAACTAGAAACAATACAAGGTATGTGCATTTATTTTTTACTGTTGAAATCATTACAAGTTTTAAACAGGGGTTTGTTCTTCGTACGTTGCTTAAAACATCCGAGATCAAATGAGACATCCAAGATGATTTCATGCGGCTAATCATGATCTGGCTAATTGGGTTCTTACAACACATCTGTTGTTTACGATTAGTATGGCTGGATTGAGCTATCTGAGATAACTGTGCATTCTTGTGTTTGTTTAAAAGGGGAAATGTATCGATAGTAGAAACAATGATCAGCAACGCTGCTATAGGCTGTTCAGCATGGTCAAAGATCGCGCACAGTTTTTCTCCCAAGCAAAACACGAGCTTTTAATGGAAGGTTATGCCAAATTTGAGTCATTAATTAAAATTACAGGCAAACAACACCTCAAAGTCTGTTAATGCCAGGAGAGAGGGCTGGCAAAAAGCAGCAGACAAATAAATGTGCAAGTGCTGTTCATGTTAGATGTTTCTATCACTTTCTACAGTATATATTTATGCATTTTAATAATTTCACATTTACTTTGTTCTTTTATGTCAGAGCCTCCACGGGAGCCACTAGAACATGGGGACAAGTAAAAGTGAAATGCAAGAATATTCTACAAAATGGTAGCCTTCAATTATTATAGGCCTACTGTATTTTAAAAAGCAACTTCTTCCTCTTTTTTAAAAGCCACTGTTAAATGATGTGTTTGTCTGTTTATAACAGCCACCAAGAAAAAGGCAGAAAAAAACAAGTTATTTTTACTTCTGTTGCATGAGGCATGTTTTTCCCTTTGTTTTTCTTTCACAAAATGACACAGGGTGCCATCCGTTCCTTATATAAACGGCTTCTTCAGTAAAAAAAATAGTATTTTGACCTGAATAAAAAACACAAATTAAGAAAAGAAATTGAACTCCACAACTTAAAAAAGAGAAAAATTGCACTAGAGATCGAGTTGATTCAAAAACGACCTTCAGAGTAAGTTCTAAAACACCATTTGACAGTAGTATTGCTGACTTTACATAACTATCTCTTATTGCAGATAAAAGATGACTTGCTGTCTTTTCTTTATAAAGAATTGTTTAAATAAAACGGCAAGAACTAAGCATTATTTATTTTGTCTTTTATTAATTATTAAAAAATGGTGTTCCACAATTCTGTCCCGTCCTCTGCCACTAGGTGGTCCAAGTGCACCGGCTGGACAGACTTCCCAATCTCCTCCGTTTATAAAGCTGCAATCTAACCCTGTTTACATGAAATAAGCCTGCTGTCGAGCAGGCTTAAGTTTGCGCACATGTTGCTATGACAACAAGTGCAGGATGAGTTTCGAAGAACCAAACGATCCAAGATCATGCCAAATCATCAACAATCAAATCCAGCTAACTGAGTTAGCGACGTACGAAGAACGGACCCAGGATATATGAATGCTCTAAGGGCAAGGACATAGATGTTTGTAATATTTAGAAGGATTGGCAGCTGAGTAAAATTAGCACACTGACAGGAGTTCCTCTATTTCTCACACATCAAATGATTAGTTCACCAAACCTTTGCACTGCTGCTACTTTCCAACCGAACAATCCAAGATCATGCCAAATCGTCAACAATCAAATCCAGCTAACTGAGTTAGCGACGTACGAGTAAGGGACCCCATGCTGTCAATACAGTTTTCATCTCGCGTACCCTCTAGTGGCAGCTCGCAGAATTGCTTTAGACAAAAGTAAAGCTATTCTCTGATGTACCATAATTCCTTGTTTGTGTACAAACAAGGAAGTCAGCTTTGGTTTCAAGTGCTCACAGCATACTGAAATGTATATATATATATATATATATATATATATATATATATATATATATATATATATATATATATATATATATATATTAGGGCTGGGCAAGTTAACGCGTTAATTTCGCGTTAATTCATTAGACTATTAACGGCGATATTTATTTTATCGCGATTAACGCATGTTGCTCACATGCTTTCAGTCAGTGTCAGTCAGCAGGCGCGCTGACTGCAGCACGCTGTCACAGCAGCACTCTCCCGCTCCCCCTCCCCTCTCGTACATGGCTCAGCGGCCCCAGCCAATCAGCACGCAGGCTCAGCCTGGCCCGCCCACTCAGCTCTCACACAAACTTAGCAAAGAAACAGCTGAGAAAGACCGCAGCAGCGAAAAAACATGAACAAGGGAAGTAGCACCGTTTGGCTTTATTTTAATACCGTAAATTAAATTAAGCTGTATGTTTTGTAAAAAGCCGGTTCATTTCAGTGGAAACACAACAAATTTATCTAAGCACGTGAAAAAACATGAAAACGTCGAGCCCCAGAAACAGAGAAAGGAGACGAAACTTCTCTCACTGCCCCGACAGACCCACAGACGTCTCTGACTGAGGCGTTTCAGTCCTCCAGGGAACATCCAGGTAGATCAGTGGATGGATGGATGGATGGATGGATGGATGGATGGATGGATGGATGGATGTTACTGGAGCCCACACATAACATGTAATTAAGACCTTGAAAGAACCCAGTACATATATTAAAAAGTGTTATTTAACATAAGATAACATTAGCTAATCCTTTTTTTATCCCACGACGGGGAAATTTATAGGATTAAAGCAACAGGCAGGTGCACACAACACAGACAAAATTACATAAGGATTGAAATATATAAGAGGTGGATTAGCGAAAAAACACTGAACATAACATTATTATTATTATTATTATTATTATTATTATTATTATTATTTAATTGTAATAATAAAATAAAAACCACAAAACCCAAAAGGTCAACAGTTTCATGATACATCAAGCTTAGGGACTGGCTAATATACAGCAGGTCAAAAAAGGCCATATTTTGGCTGCAGTGCTTAGACTTAGACTTAGACTTAGACTTTCTTTATTGTCATTTTGTAGCACAGAGTGCATACAGAACGAAATTTCGTTTTTTCATACAGCTCAGAAAGATTGCAGTAACTCTACAGGATACCTTGCAGTGAATTTACAGTACAGGATAAGAAAAATGCTTGCTGTTCTCTTATGAAGAAAAGATCAACTAGTGCACTAAATTCAATAGATGGGTTGAAAATATCCAGTATAAAATAAGTGCTACAAATGTTACAACACTTTTGTTCATATGGCAGCAGAACATTAAAATAAAAGTGCTCTTTACACTACTTTTGAATTCATTCTTGGAGTTTGTAAATACAATGCGATTAATCGCGATTAATCAGGGCGATTAATCGCGATTAATCAGGGCGATTAATCGCAATTAAATATTTTAATCGTTGCCCAGCCCTAATATATATATATATATATATATATATATATATATATATATATATATATATATACTCGAAGAATAAAATAAGGACACAAAGAACAGTATGTACATGGGTGAGTATGTACAGATATTTCTTTTATAAAGGAAGAATAGGCAAATTATGATTGTGTGTACATGCTTATCTGTTTCACAGCTGAATACACAGGCTTTAAATTGCTTATGTTTATCAGAGAGACAAGCTTGGGGAAGAAACTGTCTCTGTGCCACTATGTCACTGCAACATGCATTATTATGTTTTTTTACAGACAGCTGCTGCAACACTGTGAATAACATCCAAAGTGATGAAGAAGGTTCAGTTTCCATCAGCTGTCCCTATGACTCTGAGTCTGTCGACAAGCTGAAGTATATATGCAGAGGAAACCGTCCCTCCACATGTCTACAGCAGGCAGTAATCACCTCTAACAACAGAGAAAATGGACGATTCAGACTCACTGATGACACGAAAGTCAAGAATATTCACAGTGACCGTTTCCAGTCTCACTCTGAATGATTCTGGGTCGTATCTTTGTGGTATGCAAAAAAACACAGGACCAGATGTTTTCTCTGCTGTTCAACTGAAAGTCAAGGGTGAGAGATCAAACTTATTGACTTATGATTCTAAGTCTTACTGTTTTAAATTAAATTGATCTTGAACATGTAAATAAAACAAATGCAGCAAATGACTCACAGAAAAGCTCAATTTCAATAATTGTGTTTACAGGGCGTTTAACAATTTTATTTTGTCTTCTTCGCAGAATGGTGCTGTGTGAAGGCAAAAAAAATTAAAGGAATCGTGGGCCATTCAATAACCTTCCAATGCCCTTATCCACCTCATCTACGAGATAATAGGAAGTTCCTCTGCAAAGGAAGCCATCGCAGCAACTGCACAGACATGATGATGGGTCAAAGCAGATTCTTACTGCACAGTGATTCCTCTGAGTCTTTCTCAGTCACAATCTCACAGCTGGAAGAAGGAGATTCTGGGACGTACTGGTGCCGCTCAAGCCCACAGTGGATGGTTGGAAACTATACCCAGTTTCATCTGTCTGTAGGTGAGAGGCAAACAGTGATATAGGAGGGACAATTTAAATAACTGTTTGTAATCAGCAGAAATGTAGTATAGCTTTGTATTGTGCATGCAGATGAAGACAAAAATAAAAACTATAAAAATTAAAATGTGAAAAATATTTTATCAAAAGTAAAACATTATATTAAAGAAATTAAGCTAAAAAAACATTTTCATATTAAAAATCTAACTTTACTTCAAATCCAAGCTGAAGTGGGACCAGTTTGTGCAGATGCTTTTCCCTGTTTGTGCAAACAGCTTCATGGACGCAGGCGTCCAGTGTGTGAGAACGCAGCACTTAGTTGGACAAGTCGTAAATTGTTTTTACAAAGTTTCTGATTTGAAGTTTTAAATCAGATTTTGTTTTATTGGTCGTTGCAGGAACCAAAGAACAGAATGAAAGCAGAAAGACAAAGCTTGATGAGCTGCCAGCACATGGCACCACAGCAGGTGAGAGATGGTCAAAAGCAACACAGACCCAATACCATGAATGAAACTGACAAAGGAGTATCTCAGAATGTATCATTTGTATATTTAGCGGATGTAGAGTATTCACCTAACCTTGCCTGCAAGATGAATTCTGCCAGTATTTGTGTTCACAAGCACACAAGAAGCCATCTTGACCCACTCCCATCTCAATCATATGGAACCGAAACAAAAATGGTTTAAGCCAATCACGTTGCAGTTTTATGGTTAAAGGCAGGACATTCCAGCTGTGACAAAAGCAAGAGCTACTAACCCCCCGGAGGACGCACGCATAGCTGTTACTATCACAACTGTTTTGTCAGAATCCTCAATTTCTTCTTCAAAAGATGAACAGCAAGAAGTGCTTTGACCAGTGTTACTTGTTGTGGTTTCTCATGGCGTCCTGCTACTTAGAACATTTTCATTTGATACCATGAAATACCTGCACAGTGGTGCAGTGGGTAGCACTGTTACCTTGCAGCAAGAAGGTTCAAATCCAACCCTGGGTCTTTCTGCATGGAGTTTGCATGTTCTCCCTGTCCATTTTCTCCGGGTACTTCCTCCCACAGTCCAAAAACATGACTGTTAGGGCAATTGGCTTCTTTAAATTGTCCTTAGGTGTGAGTGTGTGCATGAATGGTTGTTTGTCCTGTTTGTCGCTGTGTTGCCCTGCGACTGACTGGCGACCTGTCCAGGGTGTGCCCCGCCTCTCGCCCGGTGAACGCTGGAGATAGGCACCAGCAATCCCCGTGACCCCATGAGGGATTAAGCGGTTTGGAAAATGGATGGATGGATAGATGGATGGATGGATGGACCGATTGGATAAAACCAACTTTTGGTGTCACTTCGCCCAATCAGCTCAGAGCTCGTACATGTCTGGTGAATGTCCCTCCTTTCGCAAATCGATTCGGTTGGAGCAGGGTTAGATTGATAATGTGCAGAAAGTAGAGTGCTACACATTATCATTCTGGCTGGCCAGGTTAGTATTTATCTGATGGCCTAAACGTTGTTTTGCACTGTTCACACATATTAATTAGCATTTGCCGCCTTTATTGTTTTTTTTTTTGTTTTTTTTTAGTAGATGTATAGGACATTGCATGTGTTTAGTGAATCTATTTGTTCTATTTCTGATGTCTGGTAAACATGTAACTCTTCTGTAGAATTAATTCATGTTCTTGAATCAATATCTGTATTGAGTTTTATATGATTCTCAGTTGTTCAGTATAGCTCCCTAAAAATCTTTTACACAGTTTTCCAAAAAGATCAGCTTCCGATGAATATCTGGTTAAAACAATAAAAAGAAAAAAAAAAAAAAACCTTTTGACAGTTAATTTTAATTTTAATGAATACATGTGATCTTCTGTTCTGTATGGGACTTTTATATAACAATTATGCTTATATCAGTACTGTATATAAAAAAAAATCAAGCATTTTGTCAACTAGATAAAACATAGAAAAAATTTGGTGTTTTAACACAGCAATGATCCCCAACAAACATCAACACTGGTTTCTGTATGGATAAATTAGGGTAGCAGTAAGCTTCTGGAATGAACCCAAACTGAACCCAATGAAAAATCTGTGAACTATGCCTAAAAGCCAAATCTATGACAGGAAACCAACCAACTCAAACAAAATCTATGACTTTTAATGTTGATAAAATGATCAAAAATCATCAAAAATGTCAGACCTCAACTATGGCTGCAAAAAGCGTCTGGTGGAGCCATAATACTAATTTGCTAAGGAATATCCCCCCAGTATTATTGCATTGTCTCTATTAGTTTGAGCTGATATTTATATTTTTTACTCATGCTATTTAGAACAAATGTCTGGATGCTATACAGTTGTTTTGAAAACTAATTAAGAATCGCAGGGGAAATTGAATAATTCTTGTTTCAAAAAAAATAATGGAGATTATTATGTGTTTAATCTTTGTAATCTGAAAACAAATCCTTCAAATGACTGATTAAAAAAAATGTGCCAAATTTGAATACATATGAACTTCTGACTTTACTGTAATATATAACAACTACCATATACTTATATCAATAATGTATGTGAAAAACATTCATTACTGATTTGTCCCTGGACCATATTTCAAATATTAAATTAATTTTTGTTATTAGTGAAATAGTGATAAGCGGTAAAGGTTTTAAGAAAGCAATGTAGCTTTGTGTTTAATTTATTCTTCTCTTGGTTTAGGGCTTCCTGATGCAACTCTCTATTCACTTATTGCTGTACTTTCTGTGCTGCTGCTGCTGACGCTGACAATCATCCTGGTCATAGTTTGCAACAAGAAATGTCACAAAGTAAAAGGTATATTCAGAGCTTCTAATGTTCTCAATTCAACCTGCCACATGCACAGCGTGGGTTATTTTCTCATGTTTTGTTTTGTTCCAGAAACGGAAGTCATCGCCGTGGGAAACAAGCTTGATTTTAAAGAAGCGTGTGGAGGAGAAGACGTAAGAAAACTAAACAGATCTAGACACAGCTGCTTTGTATTTAGCTCCAACGATCTGTCCCTCAACTCTGACCAGCTCTTATGTCCCTCTTGAAGAAATGCATGCACACAGAATGATGCTGCCACCATTATGTATCACTGTGGAGATGGTGTGTTCCAGCATGATGTGTTTTTCTTTTAAGAATATTTTATTTAAGCCAAATAAGTTCTGTCTTGATCTCATCTGACAAAAGCAAGTTCTCCCACGTGTTTGCTCTGTTGCATACAGGATTTGTGGGAAACTTAAATTTTAGAGAATTTTTGGAAAATCACCTCAAGCTATCGGCAATGTTATTCCTACCAGAGATGTATGTGGATGCATATTAGAAACATAGCAGATTGCTTTTCAAGAACTTTGCCTCTAGTGGTCAGAGTGTGAATTATAAATACAGCTCAACATTTTTTGTAACTCATTTTAGAAAGTCCAATCAAGCATAGCAACAGTAACAATAGGGTCTGGCTTTTGATACCTTTGGCAGTTTGGGTACATGCCAAGTCCTGCTGGAAAATTAAAGCAACCACTACATAAAGCTTGTCAGCAGAAAGAAGCATGAAGTGCTCCAAAATTTCCTGGTAGATGATTGTGTTGACTGTGGGTTTCAGAAAAATTCTGCTTGACAGTCCTCACAAGGCTGTGGTTAGCCCTGTTGCTGGTGAACCTTTTCTTACTACATTTTTCCTTCAACTCAACTTTCTGTGAACAGTGTCCGAAATTAACTTCCTGACTCACCAGCCAAGTTGGCCGGTAGTTGTAAGAATCAACTGGCACAGAATATTTTTTACCGGCCAAAATATTAATTCTGACTGACTCCTGCTAAATATCTCCTCATAATCTCGCTACTAACATAGCTCACCACCGTCAGGGTGTGAATGTGTGTATGAATGGGTGAATGACTGACTAGTTAAAGCACTGTACAAGTAAAAGCCATTAACTCTAGTTCTCGTGTCATATGTGCAAGTGTTTGTGTACATGCTCGCCGAAAGTAAAGGAACGACCTAAATGATGACTGAAAGACAAAAATTATTTGGTGCAAACATTTACTCTCCATGTGGCAGCTAGCTCTCTGAAATTTACTCGGCAAACGGAAAATTTACTCGCATTTGGAATCGGGCGAGTGTTATTTTGGACCCTGTCTGTGAATATGATCTAACTATTTTTTTTTTTTTTTTTTTTTTTGACAACACTGTAATTTTCTGAGATGCTGAAATAAAAATTTTATTTTATCTGTTAGCCATAATCATGTTAATTGAAAGAAATAAACATTTTACTGTAAGTGCATGAATATATATTAAATATGAGTTTAAATTTCTGAAAAGTGTGACAAAAATATTGAACATTTTCATGATATTTATGTTGTACGAGAAGCAAGCGCATGGCAAAAAAGAACCTTCAGGAAATGAGTTTTGTTGTATTCACTGATAATACATGAGATCTATTGTTTCTTTTTTAGGTGTATCGCAATCATGACGCTGTAGTAATGACGTCACAGCAGAACACCTCAAAAGAAGCAAGTGCCCGTTACTGCTTGGATGTTCTGGATGGAGATGGAGATTACGGAAACATCACAGCAGCAGAGGACATCTACTGTAACGAGGATTTCCATAATACCCTAAGATAATGAAAAGCATTTTTACCCCTTAGCCCGCTCATACACAGATAATCATTTGTAACTTTTGGATCAAAGTTAGGTTTCTCCTGCTCTGAAAACATTGTATTTGTTTTCCAGAACTGATTTTAGGCTTTCTGAATACTTGCAATAGTTTTAGTTTACATTTTATGTTGTCTTTTAAATACTCCTTTCCACTGGAAGTATTTGTATGGCTTGATTTTAATTAAACAACTTAACTACTGCGCTGTTACTGAAAGCATGCACTAATCCAAACAAAAAAGTTAGTAGTTGTCTGTATCATTTAATGAACAAATGGATATAACACCTGTTATATGTAATTGTATCTTATTTATAATTCTAATTATATAGTTATAGGCCTAATTAGTATAATGCAGCACAAATGTGAATCAAGTAAATCCCATCTGTTACTTAAAATTTTTGGGGTAAAACACATTAATGAAATAATAGAGACCAAAAACATAGTACAATTTAAGTATTAAATATTTTTGCATTAGTTTTTAGTCTTAAATTGATTGACTTCTTTTTAGAACAGTCTTATAAAGCTCAGATAAAGAGGTAAAGTTAAAAACTTTTTCCAGTTCCTCAGAACACAGCAGTTTGTTAGTTTTACTTCTTTTGTTAAAGCTAAAGCTGAAGTCGTTCCTCTTTTGTAAAAAAAAGTGTGATAATATAGTCACTGTTAATGTCATGAAAGTAGCATCAAAATGTGATTTATTAATAGTTCACCTTCTAGCTACTTTTTGTAACAAAAACCCTGATTGCTGTTCCAGTAGTTAGGCGACAAGGTTGTCTTAAAAAATCATTTTTAACATCCACTTATATTTACTTATTAATTTTGTGCATCTCACCATAATTTGATCACCTTAAATTTAAGCTTAAATTTAGGCATTATAGAAACAACATGGCTTCTTTGTCAGACAGGCTGTTCGGTGCGTACATTTATCAGCCTAGACCTTTCTCTCAGCTCTGCTCTTTTACTACAAGTCATAATATCGTGTGTACTTGTTTAAAATTGTTGAAGCATAATTAAAATGTACACAAAAAGATGGACTGTCAACATGGCATTTGTTTTTATGCTGATTCAATTCCTTGTGTGCCTAAAATTCTACATTTCTTTCTATTATCTATTTTTGGTTTGTGAGTTTAATAAGATTGTAGAAAGAATTATCAGTCTTTAAGAATTTATCAGACAGCAGACGACAACTATTTACAAAATGTTTGCTCCCCTGATCCTCCTCCTGCATGAACAAATTAATACAATGTATTTTTAAATAGCATCTGACTCAGATGAAAAAACATTTTGAAATTTAAACTCTGAAATGCTATTTCTTGCATTTTGAGGTGGAATGCAGCCAACTTTTTGTCTTTGCTACACTACTTTTGTCCTGAGGATGACAGGTGTGTGTTTGACTAGAGGTGGGGATGGCTTAAGGAAGACATGAGATCATTTTTAGGTACAGTATGTTTCATAAGTTAATACGTACAATCAAGGAGTGTAACTTAAACTTAAGGTGAAACTTGATTGTTACATATACAACAAGTTGAACAACAACAAACTGAAGCAGTCTACAACTTAATCTGCAAACCAACAGAGGAGGAAGTGTAGCCAGGACCGCCCGGTACATCTTGCATTTTTGTGTTTCTACTCTGTTAAGAATGCATCTCACACTGGGTGCACTAAATCTATTTCTGAAACTTGAACTTGTCACATTTTCATGTATCTTAGTACATGTAAGCTAGTATGTTGCGCTGAAGGGTGTTTATACTGGCTATATAGCTACAGATACAGACACAGTTGGATAGATACTTGTAACTGGCTGGAATGTAGAGTAAAAGCGACTGGAGGCCATGACTTCAACACAAACACAAGCGCCTGGGGGGCTGGAGGTACAGGATTCTGGCAGCTTCAAAGTCGGCGATAGGAATTTTGACATAGCTTAGACTGATGAACCTGTCAAGCTGATCAATGGAGAGGAGGGTACGGGACTTAGTTTTTATTCTATTCTGGAGGGAGAAGACCCTCTCAGCCTCTGCAATGCTGATGAGCCTATCCTGAGGGTTATCAGACTTATAAGAAGTACCTGTGCAGGAACAACTGTGATTACAATGACGTCTTTATCATAACATCACAAAAAAGTACAGCCGCATACTCCATCTATGATGAAAAAAGCACAAGACTCTTCACAACAACAATTTCTAGCCTTCTGTCAACTGGCGCAGGGAAGTATTGGTGTGGGGTGAGTAGGAATGGAAAAGATATCTACACTGAAATTAAAGTAGAAACAATACAAGGTATGTGAATCTATTTTTTACTGTTGTAATCATTACAAGTTTCATCAAACCCTTTTAAGGGCAAGGCTGTAGATGTTTGGAATATTTAGGATTGGCAGCTGAGTAAAATTAGCACAATAACAGGATTTCCTCCATTTCCCCCATGTCTAATGATTAGTTCACCAAACCATTGCACTGCTGCTCCTTTCAATATTTTAAGCAAGGCATTGAGTTATTAAAAACATGAAAACATAGCATGAAAAGACACAAATATTTAAACCTTCTAAATAGGAAGGGGTGTTTGAAGGCTTTATATCAGATTGAAATGGGAACTTGTTTAGCAGTCTTCATGGATGGCATAAGTTGTTCTTAGGATCTCTCACTTAGGTAAAAAAACAGAAGAATGTCCGATAACAACGTTATTCTGTTGAGAACAAAATACTTTCATAAATGGCCTAAGGAACAACAAACTGTAAGCAGGTAGTTTAGACTACATACAGTGTCCTGTGAAAGGATTTAAATACCTTGAGATTTTCAACATTTTGTGATGTTAAAAACACAAGCTTTGGTGTATTTTATTGGGAATTTATGTGAACGATCAACACAAAGTATCACAATTTAAGGTGGAAGGAAAATGATGCATAGTTTGTAATTTTATTTACTAACAAAAATGACAATTGCACCATTCAAGTTCCTTTGGCTTTGATACACCTAATTAAAATTCTGCACCACCAATCACCTTCAGAAGTAAACAAATTGGTGAAAAATGTTCAAAGGTCACAGGACATGAATGTTTTCAAGGCACCGTTAAAGCTCACACATGGAAACAACCTTTTTTCATGTTTTTCTTGCCCCGACAACAAGAATTAGGAATAATTAATAAATCTGAGCAAAAGATGGTTGCCACTCTTCCTCTTCACTCTGGGTTTCTGGGAATGTGAAAATGTAAGTAATAAGAAGTCTCTTTCCTAATGTTCAATAAGAGAGAGATCTTATGAACATAAGGTTTTCTATGAAGAGAGAGATCTTTTGTTCAATAAACCATAATTAATTGTTTTGTGTCTGGGTTTTTTTTTGGTTCAAGTTGAGTCGTATTAGATTTTATGAGATTTTCATAATTTGCTCCTTTCAGGTCAGTTTTTAATCTATTTGGTTCTGGCCATGGGCAACACGCTGTCTCCATAGGGTAATAGGTGGGTAACAGTACAGAAGCTGCAGAGAGGTGTGTTAAACTACGGCTCTGCCTCCTGGTCTGGACCCTGGGTTGTCTGCATTTTGGAGAACTAATGAATCCGACCAGATTCTTAGAAAGAAGAGCTGCTCTATCCAAAATTAAAGGCATACTATGCAACATTTTTCAGTTAATTAATGTGTTCCATACCATTTTGGATGATTAAATGAGTCATTTCAGGCCGAACAAAGGTTTTCTCGGCCGCCCTGGTCGTCTGGGGGGGAAATACCGCAATTGCAAGAGCTCTCGGCCCGCACACACAGGTTCAGAACTCTCGTGCAACACCGCGAGAGTCGGTCTTGCTTTACGGCGAGAACTCCATGTGTTTTTGCCCTGGTATTCACTATATGCATGCGCGAAAGCAACAACAAAGAACCGCATGTTAACGTCAAATAAACATGCAAGCTTATCGAGTTTTATTATTATTATTTTATTTATTTATTTTTTTTGAATGTTGGCAAGACGCTACCACCGCGGCCGGCGGCAGCATCATCTACCTGATGTTTATACTTTCACTATGTTAGTCATTGTTTGTACTGCCGTTTTTTTTACTTTTCGTTGCGTTCACCTGTCTGCTAAGCTCAAAACAACCGCGCCTGGCTTGACGGAGGAACCAGAACAGCTGAGCATCTTTATGACAGTGCGCTTTTACTTTCGCCCTCTGGTGGGAGCCTCGCTGGAAAATCAACCCCGGTTGCATAGTATACCTTTAAATGATGCTATTTCTCTGGATCAGACCAGGTTTTCCCCAGAAAGTTAAACAGTTATCAATGTAGCCCACCTCGTTTTCAGGACACCGTTCTGGCTCCTGGCAAATATTTGACCATAATCCCCGGTGTCTCTAAAATCATGTTTGTGACTATGGAGCTGCCAATTACCTGAGTCAGCTTCTCAGTGGTTGTCCCGCTGAGTGGGGAAAATGTGTTAGAAACGTAGACAGGTTGGTGGTGACCCGTGGGCTAGGATCTAGGACTATGCTTACTGTCACCCAGCCGGCCTGAGGTCCCGGCTGGCTCTCCTGGTGGACCGCTGTGTGAAGCTAATCTTTGTGGCTCCGTGCCAGCTAAGGGGCCTCGGCTAGCTGTTGGTTTTTCAACATCACAGAGTCAGGCCTCCAATACTGACACCCTCACCCCTAAAGTAACAAAAATACTACATATAATACACTTACCATTCTCACTAAGGAAGGCAGAGGAATACCTGAACATTAGACGCATAGAACATGAGAGAGGGGGAGACTTTAGAAGGAAATACACCAGACGCATTCCAGCGTGTAACCGCAGCAAAGCAGCATACACACATCGTGCGCTTAGGTTAGCTTTTCATTTTAATCAGTCAATAAATTTACACTAGAAGCATAAAACACATGTACACTACGCAGGGTCTAAATTAGATTGATGTTGTAATGTCAGACACCTTATACGCTCCTGTTTGGCAAGGAATAAATGGGTAGTAGAAGTAACCTTGTTGTTGACACTGCTGATTGATGGGATGCACCCATTGTCACCAAGCTCACTGCCTTTCCTCTCGTAACACTTCATCAACTAGAGGACAAAAGGCCAAGGCACAGCTTCTACTTGGTGCTCTTTACATGTGGCGGTATTTTTACTCTGTGCAGAAACACACAGCTGTGGAGCATACTTTGCAGCATGTGGTGTAAATTTACGCTTTTAAAAACACCTGTAAGCTGCACCACTTACATTACACACCCAGTGTATTTGCTGCTTTAGACAGAGACAGAGATGCTAGTGAAGGGACAGAGAAATAAGTTATAGTAGGGCTAAAACTAGGCTAGGCTAGCGACCTCTTAGCACGGCAAGAAAAAAAACAATGTTTGAAACACAAAGCGTTCCTGAATTTAAAGTGCAACAAAAGAAAATGTATTTTAAAGCTGCTTATGTGCTAGAAACAGAGATGTCACAGTAAAGAGAATCAGGATAAAATCGAGAAACTATGGAATACCGAACCACAGTCCACACCACGCACAATGTAGTAACAAAACAAAGTGATGCGATATGTCTTGCGCAATCTTAACTTATTTATAATTATAGTTCTAATAAGTTTAATGCTGCACAAACATGACTCAAGTAAATGTCATATGTCACTTTAAATATTTGGAGTAATACACATAACTAAAATACAAACCAAAAACATAGTTTTTTAAAGACGTAAATATGTTTTCATAAGGTTTTGATCTTAAATTGATTTACTTCTCTTTAGAACAGTCTTAGCACAGATAAAGAAGCAAAGATAAATATTTTTTTTTCAGTTTCTGAGAATGCAACATTTTGTTTTTTTTTCACTTCCTTTCTTAACACTGAAGCTGAAGGTTCCTCTTTTGTGAAATATGTGTCATTACACTCACTGTCAGTGTACTGAAAGTGGCATCTGTCATGGTTCAGTTTTGGCCTGGCTATCTCCCTCTATTATTTTCCAGCACCTCCTCCTCTCACACAGCTCAGAATTCACTCCCTCAGCAATCAGTCACACCTGTTAGGCACCAATCAGTCAGTACTCACTCCACCTACCAGCCTCTCTGTATAAGCTCACTGCAGTTTGCTCCTCGTAGCTGGTTCGTCATCAGTCTCCACTCACTCCACATCTGTCAGCCATGTAAACTCTCTGCTTTGCTGCTGGATCTCATGCTTCCCCTGTGCTCCAAGTAAGCTCTCTGCTTTGCTGCTGGTTCTCCTGATACCTCTGTGCCCCAGCCCTGCACCTTCAAGAACTCTCTCTGCTGCACCTTTTGGGTCCACAGCAGCCCTGCACCTTCAAGAACGCTCTCTGCTGCACCTTTTGGATCCACAGCAGCCCTGCACCTCCAAGAACTCTCTCTGCTGCACGTTTTGGATCCACCGAAGCCCTGCACCTCCAAGAACTCTCTCTGCTGCACGTTTTGGATCCACCGAAGCCCTGCACCTCCAAGAACTCTCTCTGCTGCACGTTTTGGATCCACCGAAGCCCTGCATCTCCAAGAACTCTCTCTGCTGCACCCTTTGGATCCACCAAAGCCCTGCACCTCCAAGAACTCTCTCTGGTCTTCCAGCTACCCTCCCATTTACATCCTCCTGCTCAGTCAAGACTCTGGTTCTCTTCAATAAAACTAAGCTCAGTGTGTGGCTGAATTCGGGTTCATCAGACAAAACCCTGACAGCATCAAAAAGGGATTTGTTAATAGTTTGTCTTCTAGCTACTTTTTGTAAAAAAAAAAAAAAAAAAAGAAAGCACAAAAACAACAAACACCTAAATTTAGGCATTGTATAAATGACTCAACATGGCCCTAGAGATGTATTGTCCCTATTTTAAATCTTTGGGGGTATGAATATTATGTTCTCTTGTCAAACTGTTATCTTTGGTGTTCATAAAGAAACACATTATTGGATCATCGCTGACTGTTAGGTCTATATGGATTCATCTGTCGAAGCTTAATAAACAAGCAAAAAAACAGACAAAAAAAATCATCTCCAGTTAAAACAGAAAGAGCAGCCAGAGACTTATAAATAAAATTGATAATGTGTGCATTGGAAAGGAATGACTGTGGCTGTTACATTATTGTAGTCTCGCCCCACCCCACTACCAACAAAACAGAGCCCCTCCCCACCCACCCATTAGCAGTCAAACTCAACCCCTGGGCCTGACGGTTTATTAATAAGCCCTCTACAACAAACCGGATTTTCTCTTATTGCTGTAAAGGTGAGCTACCTCTGTCAAAGAAGATTTTTATCAGTTAGACTTTCTTCACACTTTTCAACAACAAATATCTCAAATCGCTCATTCAGGGTTTTTTTTAGTGAGATGCTGATGATCCATTACTAACTGCCTGTTTGCCACTTTCTGGCATAGAACAACAGACTAAGCTGTTTCAGTATTTCCTGTATAAGAGTAGGTTATTTGTCGAATTGCGCCTCTTTAATTCCCGCCTGTAGAAAGAAGGGGACACTTTTTTGACCAGGTCTACCACTAGGTGGGGCTGTTGCTCTATATTACTACCTATATATAATTGGCGTCTCTGTTCTATGTCTGTGAATTTGATATAAATTGTGGTCTGTTGTTGCTCATCACCTCTATCTAACTGTACTACTGTGTACCCCGGTAAAAAGATTATAGTAAATTAAAATAAAATACAAAATAGAAAAAAAAAAAAGTGAGCTGCATTGTTTTCAGACACACAGCCAGAAGTCAACAACCATATACCAAAAATAGTTTCTACTGTATGAGGATATATGAGTACGTTACTACTACTTAAGTTTAAAAAGAGAAACAATATGTAGGCAAATTTCCAGCATGTGTATCTTTTTCTTTTCAGTCAAACTAAACAGCAAGCTAAAATATAATCACAATAACTCCAACTAATACCAGGTAACCTGACATAACAAGAAGTACATAGCACTTGTATGGTGTCATGATCCTGAGGTGTTTATTGGTTTATTTTACGTCTCTGTTTTCCCCTGTTGTCGATGTTCTCTAGTTTTAGCCATTTTAATTCATTTGTTTTAAGTTCTTAATTAATTCTTTGTTCTTTGTATATTTTGCATTACTCTGTTTTCTCCCATTATGTTTCACTCTTCTTAGATCCTGCTAGTTTCTCTCCTCCCCCTTGTTCCTCTACATGCATTAATCTATGCACTTCTTTGTTTCCCACCTAATTACCCTGACATGTGTACTAATTACTCTCACTCTCCTACTGCATATGAGCTGTCGAGTTTAATTTTTTCAGGTGCGCTGAGGTTTATTTGTAGATCCAAACAAGTTTATATATTGAGAAATAAATATGTTAAGCTGATTTTTTTTTTTTTAGATTTTATTAATAAACTAACATTTATTGCTACATAAACACACAAAAGTATTGAAAATAGGTACAGCTAGTACAGTATTGATTCCCAGGTACCTGGTATTGGTACCGTATGGGTTGAAATGTGAAAGATACCCATCCCTACACAGAAAGCATGTTCTTTTATACTGTACTGGCAATTTGATTACAAAAGGCGAGTAAAGGAGACATTTTAGGCTATAAGGGGGTTATGTGGGAGTATCTCACACTGAATAGAAATTACTTATACAATCAAGTCAGTATTGTTGCCAGTCTGTGATGTTATCACTACCTCAAAACAATGTAGTTTATGACATAGAAACTCTGTACTGTTTGTGATTCTCTTGAATAATCCATAACGCTCATACTAAAACCGGCATTTTGAGAGTGAAACTAGCAAATAACAGATCATTTTGATCAGGGCTGAATGGGATTCAGTTATCCAACATCACCAAGGGATCTAGAGGGAATATCTGGTGGTAAAAATCCAATCATTTTGTTTATTAATCTTTGACAAATCCAAAACTCTACTTTCTAACAAGGTGTAATACTCGTACGGTTTTTACATGTCAAATAATAAACATATTATGTAATATACAATGAATAATTCAGATATCTAAACAGGGATTTATTTGGTTAGGAGTTTCAAAATTATTGAATGTTTACTAGTTGAGATAAAGTCTGAAGTCAAGAGATTTATTTTAAAGAAAGTCAAAAAAGGTGTGTCTGATTTAATAGCAGATATTTTGGCATCTGTATATTTTTGTCACAAAGATTATCATAATCTTAGGATGACACAAGCAATAAATCAAAACTGCAGTTGCTCCTATATGCATGTATGTAAATTAAATAAATGAACAAAGTGAGCTGTTTGTCACTCTATAAGTCTGTACATATTTTCTTTTTCAACACTTTTAAGACATATTCAACACATTTAAAGAAATGCAGAATTTGTTTTTACAGTATTTGAAAATGTTTATAGGAATCAAATTAAAAGTAGACAATTTCTGTTTAAGTAGAAAGTTGGTAATGAGTGTGAATATTAATCATTTAGACTTTTGTGAAAAGTGTTGAACTCACCAGGTTACTGTCCACAACATTGATGCACCTTGGTTCAATCAAAATGTTTCTCACTGTGGTTTATCTTTATTTTTACTGTAGTTTGTCTTAAGGGACATAACAATGTGGAGCGTTCAAAACCTGCTGCTCTTCCTGTGCAGTAAGTTTTCTGAGTTGATTTTGTGAAACATAACCAGATTAATGTTAATTTATCACCTGGTCGTAAGTTTTGAATAACATTTGTAACAACTGCTGCTTTTTATTATAATTAGTTTCAGGGAAATAAAGTTGTGATGCTGTTTATGTGGTCATTTGTATGTGTTGTTAAAGGGTATAATTTCTATATATGAAAACTATATTAATGTTGTCTTTTGTCTCCAGCAACTCTGAATTGGATGAGAAGTTCTGAAGGTTTGATTCATGTGTTTGGATACGAGGGCAGAGATGTGAGGGTTTACTGCCCGTACAGTCAAGGATATGAAACTCATCAGAAGTACCTGTGTAAGAATCGCTGTGGTTACTGGGATTACCTCATTACATCATCGGAAAAAAATAAAACCAAATACTCCATTTATGATGACGAAAGAACAAAGGTCTTCACAGTGATAATCTCTGATGTTCGTGTTGATGATGCTGGGAAATACTGGTGTGGAGTGACCATACTGGGTAAAGATCTCTACACTGAAGTGAAGCTGGAAGTACAACCAGGTAAATCATTAAACTGTTTCACAATCCAAACATATCACTCCCCTGAACAAAAACCCAAAAAATGATTCAATGAGAAAGGATAAAATCATATTTTACTATTTTTAGTACACCTTAGTGTATTAAATACAAATATTATTTAGCTGAAAAACACATTGACACAAGCGTCTTACTGGGCGCAAAGGCTAATTCATCTGAAATGAAAGCCACAAGAAAATAAAAAAACCAAGAGGAAACAAGACTGTTAAAGGAACGGCGAGGACCTGGCAGGAAGCAAATGAAAACTAGGAGCTAGATACTGAAGGACGAAGATGACTCAAACATGGTCGATGTGATGCAGAAAAATCAAGTGTGAGGGGGGGAGCAGAAAAATACCTGACAAAACAAACCAGGAAAGGGAGAGCAAGAATATACCACAGAAAGAAGTTGAAACCGAGACACAACATATGGACCACCTTTCCTACCATAACAGGTCAGCACAGTTATACAAGCAAGCAGTTTTTGTCTGGAAACCATAGGACATGTTAGATCCAGACAGACCAGGATGTTTTATGAGCCGTGAATCTCATAATAAAAAATCTAAAAGCACATATATATTAAAATATTAAATTAGACAAGCAAAATACCCTTATGATTTTAAATGTTTTCACATAAAATAATCTGACGCTATCGACAACAGACGTACATATCATTCAATTATTGGTCTCACAGCGTGTTAGCTCAAGTTTGTTTCGTTTTCTTTTTCAAGTTATGTGTACAATTGAAAAGAATGTTATGAGTTTTATTGAGTAAGTTTATCTGCTCTCAATTTTAATAATTTATTGTTTGTTTTAAGAAAAGTGTTTTTATGATGGTTTTATCTGGGAAAGGGGCTGAACAAATAAACTTTATGTAGTTACTTTACTTACTTTGATTTAATGTTTAAGTTACATTAATATTAATGTACCAAGATGTTTGCCGTACAAGCTTACTGTAGAAATGTTCAAAGAGGTTTATTTTCTTCTAACAGTGTATCAGCACCAGAGCAGCACAGTGAGAACTATCATTGCTGCTACATCACCAGTCTCTGAAGACCTAACAAAAGGTACAGTGTGTGTTTATTTATACATGTGCACACATTTGGTATTTAGGTTCACCTAAGGCTTAGTTTATGTCTTACGGCAGGATTTAATATTGCGTTGATTGAGGGTCCACACGAAAAAGTGTGTGTGCTTTTCAGTTAACATTTGAATATTACAGTCAAGCTTTAACAGGTTTTTTTGGTGTCCAACTCTAGCTTTGGCGACATTGGACAGGTTGCCAGTCATATCAAGCATGTTTCTAAAAATAAATGCTATTATTAAACCCAAATCTGCCAGGGGTATGAACCATTTTGGACTTTTTTGGGACAGTAATCAAATATGAATGGTGCTAAAATTTTGTTTTCTCTGATCAGCCTAAGAGCAGTGAAGTAAAAAACTACCATCACTTTTACACCACTGGTCTCAGAGGAACTGAGTGAATATAGAGTGTATATTTATTTGTGGGATTAAATTCAATCAAAAATACTTTGATTCCAAGGGAAAATTAAATGTTGTAACTCATCTGAGCATATCAATTATTATATATGTGTAAAGTAATGATCCAGAAAGTTGCAGCTGGAGGAAAAAAACTAATTGGGATGGGCTAGAGGTTGGGGATTACGACAGCAAACAATAAATTCTATTTCAATATAATTTGTTCTCTCCCCTCCTTCAGGCCAGCAAAATTTTCTATGACTTTCTGACAGAAATCTGTCAATCCACAAACAAGTCTCTTTTCCATTGAGTACCTAAATGACAGATTTACTGTCACTGTCGCAATTCTCTCCTGTTCTCTTGTCGGCTGATTTATCTGCTGCATCTGTTTGTTTGAGTGACATTCGCCCCTGCATCTCTAAACTGTCAGGGCTGTGGCATTGATAGACATCATGAATTACATTGGAGGATGAATGATACAAAAAAAAGAAACTCTAATTGGGCCCGGGGGCAGGTCTAAAATCTTTAAGTAACCAATGAGAAGCCAGCAATTAGTCTTGGGGAAACCAAAAGGTAATCCAGGCTCACAGACACTCGTTTATCCAGTGTCCATCACTGTTAAAATGTATGGTTTTAGACTTAAATAAAAACACCTCAAATAAATCCAAAATGGAATAGGAAGCTGAAAAATCAAAAGTCCTTATATGAGTGAACAGATGTTACTTACTTTTTTGTTATTTTGTGATTTATTCTTACTGTGTCTACACTTTTTTCCAACAATTTTGATAGGGATGGTGCAGAGTACTGACTTTTGACAAGCCACCACTGCTCATAGAATTTTTCTATTTTACTTCAGTGACTGGAATATGTTTTATGCTTTTACACTTTTTCATCTTATATTATTACTAAAATACAGGTCCAATTGGGTGTTTACACCCTCTCATCATAGAAGTGTTCATTATCTATTTAAATAGTGCTTTTTCCAGGATGTTTAGATTGATTTACAGAGGCATACATTTTTTAAAACACATTTTGTACATCCATACAAAGACAGAAGTTTATATTGTATTGCCACTTTTGGGGATTACTGATCATGAACATAGCTGTAATTTCTTTGAAAGTAAAAGTATAAGAAATAAGTTAATGTCTTTTGTCTCCAGCAGCTCCAAGTTGGGTGAGCAGTGCTGCAGGTTTAATCCATGTGTTTGGATACGAGGGCAGAGATGTGAGGATTTCCTGCCCTTACAGTCAAGGATATGAGGATCATGTGAAGTACCTGTGTAAGAACCGCTGTGGTTACAGTGATTATCTTATTAAATCATCGGAGAAAAATAAAACCAAATACTCCATTTATGATGACGAAAGAACAAGAGTCTTCACGGTGATCATCTCTGAGCTGCGTTTTGATGATGCTGGGAAATATTGGTGTGGAGTGACCATACTGGGTAGAGATCTCTACACTGAAGTGAAGCTGGAAGTACGACCAGGTAAATCATTAAACCGTTTCAAACTGAACAAAAACCCCGAAAATGATTCAGTGAGAGAGTATAAAATTATATTTACTTTTCTAGTACACCTTAGTGTGTTTAACACAGTTATAATTTAGTTGGAAAACATATTTTGTAATTTTCAAATGTATTAGAATAAATAATTACCATAATGTATACTAAAGAGAATTTAGATAATGGGAGATGTTGTGAAATGGGTTTAGGGTGATGATGTGGATGAAAAAGGGGGAGGCAGAGTGTTGGGCAAAGTGTCGTACTGGGGAAAAAGCTAATTAATCTTAAAAAAAAAAGCAACAAAAAGATGGAAACAAAAAAAAATAATAATCTAGCATCAAGAAGAAAAGGACCTGGCAGGGAGAAAATGAAAAAACTAGGAGCCGAGGGAGGAAGATGAAACATGGCAGATGTGATGAATAAAAAACAAGTGACAAACCAGGAAAGGAAGAATAAGAACATGCAAAGGTACAAAAAGTTTGATCTTTAACGTAAAGTTTTATTTTCATCTTTGGCTGCTTTTTCACTCATTTACTTCCAGTATTGTTGAGATTGTGGTTAAAGATGAGAAACGCAACAAGTTGTGGGCACAAGAACAAGAAGTAGGGGGAAAAAGTTATACGTTTGCTTGAATAACTATAGATTAGAGGTATGTTTCTGGCAGCTACACAACAACCTTGTCACAAAATCAAATTAAAATTTAGGAAAAGGTAAACAGAAGGATCAGTAAAGATCAGGACACAAAGATGACGAGGATGTTGATTATTTCTGTCTGATCACTCATACTCAACATGTGTGATGCATGTCAAATGTGAAAACTGATAACAAGCTGGTACACCGCTCTGTGGTGTGTGCAAGTTGCTCAAGGACTGCCATAAACTGAGAGAAACTATACATGAAAACCTATGCTTTTCAGTCTACATTATTTTCTTTTTCTTTTTTTTTTCTTTCCTGTCTGGCAATGTGGCATTAACAATTGTTGTCTTAATGGCAAAAAGAGCACAACAGATTTTACTTTCACAAGTGGAGCCTTACTGCTTTCTCCATAGCACTCCCCTTGATTTATATATGCAAGAAGCTTTACTTGATTTTACGCTGGGACTATTTCATGTTCAATAGACACTGAAATGGGAAGGCAAAAGAGGAAAAAAGGAGATAAACAGATGAGACAAAATGCTGAAAGCGATAAAAGGTGAAAGAGAAAGAGGAGAGGAAATGGAGAGAGCAATATAACATCCTCTGAGTCAGTTTTTTACACCTGCATATATAAAAAGAACAAAGCCAACCATTACAGTATTACAAGTACAAGCAACCAACGCCCTGACACATTCACTGATCAATATACAGTATTAAGATAAGATAAGATAAGATAGGCTTTATTGATCTCACAATGGAGAAATTCACTTGCCACATCAGTTCATACAAGTAGGTGCAGAGTAGGAAAGGTGCATTAAGTTATATACAGTGAATCTTCATAGATACAATGGATCAATCTTCATATATACAATGAATCAAATTCGTATTATTTAATACGAATGTATAAAGTGACAGCTAAAGATATTTTATAGAAGTGAATCTGTAAGCACCTGAATCTAAGCACCTGTGAGAGTGTGCTTGTGTATGTAAGGTTTTTCCAGAAGAAAAATGCTCAATAGTGGTTGTGAGGAGCCAAAGACCCGCCCCCCAGAGGACAGAGGCAAACGCCAGGGGAACCAGAACCCCAGTCTTTACTAGCCAACATAGCCTTCAAATGTTGGCTGAGCTGTACATACATTTAATTTATCACTGTGTCCAATTCTATTCTCTTTTTACCGGTGTCACATGCTTTAAATTCACCTGTTGTGCTGCTAAAGCCATGGAGTGACCTTCTGATCCCTGAACAGCTGACCCTTAATATAAAACTTGTCTATAGCAACTGTAGCCCTGACACCCTCAGCCATGTATTTCTTCCTGATTGGGAATAATAATAATAATAATAATAATAATAATAATAATAATAATAATAATAATAATAATAATAATAATAATAATAATCGCCTTCTATCAAGGATTTCTTTTGGAAACTGGTCATTGATTCTGAAATTTGTTCCTCGCAGCTCTCTGCCCCGACGTCTGACCTGCTTTTATGCTTGTAATGCTCGAATTTAGCTACAATTGGCCAAAGCTGGGTTTTACCTGGCTTCTTAACTCTGAGCCAGTGAACGCGGTGGATGGTGACGATTTTTTTCCTCATCAGCCGGGATTTGCAGCTGCTGCCGGAGGAACTCACAGATTGTTTCCTCTGCACCCTCATCTTGCTGCTCCGGGATACCGGCAAAGACGAGGTTATCTCTCATACTTTGGGCTTGAATGTCCAGAATGGATTCTTTCATCTTACTATTTTGACCAGACAGCTGAATCATTCCATTGGAGAGCTTCCTGACTTCCTCTCTCAGCGATTCATTCTAAGCTGTGACAAAAGCTAGCTGTATTTTAGCGACTCTCTCAGAGCTTGAAAATTCTTGTGTAGAACTTCTACCAAGGCAAAACTGGCCTCCAGACTAGTTAGCTTCTTTTCTATGGATTCCAGAAAGTCGAACGGGAGCGTTTTGTTGATGGTGTGTTCGTGGAACTTTTCGGCTTCCCCATTACGATGCTGTCAAAACACTCGTCCTGGCAGCTCTCAAGGCTGGTCAAGGTCTCCATTGTCCAGTATGTTTTATTGTGAAATATGAAACAATTGTTAATATTTAAATGTTACTTTGTTTATCTTTAAAAAATTGGCTTGTTCTTACCTGGGTGGATCGGATCGATATCATGTGTATATCACCATTTTTACTTATGCATAGCTCTCGCGAGATCTAACCTCTCCTCCACACCACGCTCTCTCTTCCGCTCCTTTCTTTCTGGCTACATTCAACCTGCTGGCAGACAGCAGTGATGGCAAACAGTGGATCCTACTGTGCCCACAACTTCTAGTAGTGCATAGCAGAAAAATGATTTAAATGGTTTCTCGAAGCACCTCTGCAATTTCATTACAGTTGATGTTATGGATGACCTCAACTAATCATTGCTGCCCTTGAAACTGCAGCAGGAGCTGCTGCATGAGATACTTGACATATTTCACCGCATTTTGTTCGTTGGTTGTTTCAGAAAAAGAAGAGCATAATGCAGGCAGAGAAAAAAAGCTTGAGGATCTGCCAGCACATAGCACAACAGCAGGTGAGTAAAACCACATACCACAAACGAAACAGAGAAAGCAGTTTTCAGGCTAAAACAAAGCCTCTCACTCATTAGATTAGAGCATTATACTTTGTCCCCTAAAAGATTAGCACTCTCACACAAAACATTATTTAGATTAATTTGTAAGTCTGCCTATTGCAACACGGAAAGCAAGCATAGGAAATTATACCTATGACCAGTGTGTTGGGTCATAATAATTATATTTATATAATTTAGTAACAACAGCAGTGAGGATTCTTACCACTTTCTTGTTTAAACAGCCTTTTTGTTGGATCTTTAATTTCGTTATATTTTTTTAACTTACCTTTAAAATTTTACCTATTGTTTTTTTTTTTGTGAAATGTGTTTTTATGATGGTTTTGTCTGAGAAGATGGCTAATCAAATAAACTTAGTTACTTTACATACTTTGATTTGATGTTTAAGTTAATCTTAATGTGCAGATATGTTTCCTGACTAAAGATGACAGCTCACTGTGAACAATATGAACTGTACTAAGTTTTTTTCTAACAGTGTATCAGCACCAGAACAGCACAATGAGAACTATCATTGCTGCTACATCACCAGTCTCTGAAGAACTGACTGAAGGTACATGTGTGTTTATTTACACATATGCACACATTTGGTGTTTTGGTTTAGTTAAGGCTTAGTTTATGTCTTGCATCAGGATTTAATGCTGTGTTTTGTCGATAAGGAGTTCACACAAACAAGGGTGTGTGTGCTTTTTCTTTGGTGCCTTCCTCCAGCGGTCTTTGGGCTAGAGGCGAGGTAAACCTTGGACAGTTCGCCAGTCAGAATAAGCATGTTTCTAAAATTAAACAATATCCTCAAACCTAAACCTGCCAGGGGTATGACAAATTTTGGACTTATTTGGGACAGTAAACAAATATGAACTGTACTAAACATGCTTGTGCAAATTCTCAGTTATCCGGGTCATCGCGACAGCAAACAGGCTTAAATGGGAGGTCACGGGACTTTCGCTCAGTTCTGTCTGAAAACGTTTGGACACCTATCCAGGAGTCTTTGTCAGTTCTGGTGCCTCGCAACTTGAGCAACCCGCGGTTGGTGCGCTGCTGTTTTTAAGGACAAGGAGACCTATCCTCCTAAGCGCATTTTAAGTCAGATGCAAATCAATGACCCACCCGCCACTGCCCTGGGTCGTTAGAAGCTATTCAATTCAATTCTTGGTGTGAGTGGAGTACTTGGTCACCCGTATCAAGAAGAGACTGCTGATTTAATCTCTCAGGAATATGTTGGAGGACCAAACTGTAAACACTGGGGAGTTAGAAGCGCAATCCTCTCCCTCTGTGATGGCTTTTATTTTTTGACCAAGATCTTTCACTGCTCTTTCAAACCATTTGTTTTCCATGTCCAAAATCAAAAGTCCAAAATGTTTTCAGAAATGCCTGTACTATTCAGTTCAATTCAATTCAATTTTATTTATATAGCGCCAAATCATGAAACATGTCATCTCAAGGCACTTTACAAAATCAAGTTCAATCATATTATACAGATTGGGTCAGATTATACAGATTGGTCAAAAATGTCCTATATAAGGAAACCAGTTGATTGCATCAAAGTCCCGACAAGCAGCATTCACTCCTGGGGAACCGTAGAGCCACATGGAGAGTCGTCTGCATTGTACATGGCTTTGCTGCAAATTTTATTTTCTCTGACAGTGTATGAGCCTCAGAGCACCGTAGGGAAAACTATCATTACTACTGCACCACCGGTCTCTGAGGAACTGAGTGAAGGTACAGTGTGCATTAATTTGTGGTTTTAAATTCAATTCAAAAATGCTTTAATTCCAAAGGGAAATTAAATGTAACTCATCTGATCATATCAATTATTATGTGTATGTATTACATTATGCCTCAGAAAGTTGCTGCTGGTTTACAACAATAAACAATAAATTCTACTTGAATATCATTTGTTCTCTCCCCTCCTACAGGCCAGAAAATGTTTTCTGACTTTCTGATGGAAAACTGTCATTTCACACAACAAGTCTGTTTTCCATGGAGAGCCTAAATGACAGCAGATTTTTCTTTCACTGTTGCAGTTCTCTCCTGTGTTCTTGCTGTCTAACCGTTCCGCGGCGTCTGTTTGTTTGATTGACATTCACCCCTGCTTCTCTAATCTGTCAGGGGTGTGACTTTGACAGGCGTCATGCTTTAGATTGGATGATGAATTGCACAAAAAATTCACAAAAATATTCTAGGTCTGGTCACGAGGACAGACCTAGAATATTTTATTAACCAATGAGAGACCAGCGTGTAGGAATGCTGAAAAACAGATGGTTTGTCAGACACATATTAAGAGTGACCAGATGTGATAATTTCATAATTTCTGCTTACTGTTTCTACATTTTTCTACAATCTCTTTAAATAATTTCATAAAGATGTGTTTAATTCAATGTCTAGTGAAATAGTGATTTTTCAGGATGTTTTGACTTATTTACAGTTATAAATTGTTTAAAACACATTTTATACATCCATGTAAAGCAGAAGTTATTTTTAATATAAGTTTATATTGCATTGCCTCTTACAGGGATTCCTGATAATGAACATAGCTGTAATTTATTTGAAAGTAAATGTATAAAAAACAAGTTAATGTCTTCTGTCTCCAGCAGCTCCGAGTTGGGTGAGCAGTGTTGAAGGTTTGATCCATGTGTTTGGATACGAGGGCAGAGATGTGAGGATTTCCTGCCCGTATGATCGAGGATTTGAGGATCATGAGAAGTACCTGTGCAACAATGACTGTGGTTACAGTGATGTTCTTGTTAGAACAACACAAAAAACCAAAACCAGATATTTTATCCATGATGACAAAACAAGAAGAGTCTTCACAGTGACCATCTCTGATCTTCATCTTAAAGATGCTGGGAAATACTTGTGTGGAGTGACCAGATTGGGTAAAGATCCCTTCACTGAAGTGAAGCTGGAATTAAAACCAGGTAAATTAAGTAGGTGTTTGAAACATTTCAGTTAAAGGTATAGTGGATGGTTTTTCTAGAAAATATAGAGAGAAAGAAACATCCCAGTTACTTTTTTGAATTACTGCATGTCTGTGCAAGACCATCCTGGCAGCTCTTCCTCTCATCAGGGGGATTGTGTGAAAGAATCTCCCAAATACACTCTGGTTTTTTCTTCTTCCTCCTTCCTCTTTTTCTCATAAACTTGTAAGACAGTTTTATTCTTGCAACTCTCAGCCGTTTTCAAAGTATATGGTGAGAGCAGTGGAGCAGCAAGAATGAAACCAATGCTAACATAAACACTAGAAGTGCACATGCGCAGCAAGAGGAAACAAGCAAGGAACAGGCAAGCACACTGACGTTATGTGAGCACGTCATATGTAGGACAACCAATAGAAAAGGGGACCATGCCCCCCCCCCCCCCAAAGAAAAGATTGTCCACTATACCTTTAACAAAAACAACACCATTTTAAATGCATTGATTTATGTAGTTATTTACTAAAGCAGGTGAAATCATTTTTTTCAGTTATTCTTTTAAATTATATGTATACTCAGTTTGAAAAGGATGTCTGTGCTACCTTCAGTGCTTAATTTAATAAATACAAAGAAATAAATAGGTTTAATTTGTACAATCAATGATAAGGTTCCAATTATTACAAGTTCTAAATCAGCTCTGTTGATGACCGAGCAGAAAATAAAGTTAGTGTAGGAGCCATTTATAATTCTTGGTGTTTGGGTATAGTTTGGGTCTGGGGTCCGTTCTTCGTACGTCGCTAACTCAGTTAGCAGGATTTCATTGTTGACGATTTGGCATGATCTTGGATCGTTTGGTTCTTCGAAAGACATCCTGCACTTGTTGTCATAGCAACATGTGCGCCAGCTTAAGCCTGCTCGAGAGCAGGCTTATTTCATGTAAACAGGATTAGATCACGGCTGTATGAGCGGAGGAGATGGAGAAGTCTGCCGTAGCCATGTCCATTTTTACCACTGCAACCTGTTGCGGAAGGTGCAAGAATAATTTGCAGAGTTTTTCGAATTAATTGCGTATTGCGCAATAGACAGGATCCATTAGCGCAGCGCGACAGTGTAATTGTAGAGAGATTTTTCTTGGTGGCTGTTATAAACAGACAAACACATCATTTAACAGTGGCTTTTAAAGAGGAAAAAGTGGTGTTGGAGCCATAAATTTAAAATATTTAAGTTATTTGTATGATGGTTTGCTTTTTATTTTTATCCTATTCAGTAAGAAGATTTGTTCGGGCCATTTTATTGTGAAGTTTTGTTTACTTTGAAAGGCTTGCTTCCTGTCGAGCCGTATATTGTATTAGAAAAAATTATGGATGGATTGTCTAGCCACGGAGCAATACAGTTTTACCGTGTAAACTGTGTATGACTTGGAAAAGGAAAATTTTCATTTTTTATGGATAAAGATTTATTTATTTTTTGTTAAAATTCCCAGTTTGCACGTGTCCTTTACTTCCCGTGTCTAAGGAATGACACTGAAATTTGGATCTCTTGACATAAAAAGTGCCTTTTTAAAATAAAGTAGCCTATAATAATTAAAGGCTACCATTTTGTAGAATATTCTTGTATTTCACTTTTACTTGTTCCCATGTTCTAGTGGGTCCCGTGGAGGCTCTGATACAAAAGAACAAATAATATCAAATTATTAAAATGCAAAAATTCATACTGTAGAAAGTGATAGAAACATCTACCATGGACAGTATTTACGCATTAATTTGTCTGCTGATTTTTGTCAGCCCTCTCTCCTGGCTTTAACAGATTTTGAGGTGTTTTAATTAATGACTCAAATTCGGCATAACCTTCCAAGCTCTTGTTCTGCTTGGGAGAAAAACTGTGGGCGTTCTTTGCTGAACAGCCAATAGCAGCGCTGCTGATCATTGTTTCTACTATCGATACATTTCCCCTTTTAAACAAACGCATGAACGCGCAGTTGTCTCAGATAACTCAATCCAGCCATACTAATCGTAAACAACAGGTGTGTTCGAAGAACCCAATTAGCCGGATCATGATTAGCCGGATGAAATCATCTTGGATGTGTCATTTGATCTCGGATGTTTTAAGCAACGTACGAAGAACGGACCCCTGGTTTATTTTTGTTTGGGTGGTATGTTTTGTTTACATACAAGTTGACACACTGTCCTGTATTTCGCTCTACCTTAGGTGGCGCTGTAGAGGGGAAATCTATATAGGTGAGAGGGCAGAAAGGGTCCAGGTGACAGATGGTCACACGGTTGTTACTGGTCTCTCAGGCATATCCTACTGGTTAAGTTCTACCTTATCCACACTCTCCATAATCTGCAGTCCATCTTATCTATTGTCAAAGACCGCCACTTGGGATTTTGGATTGTTGTTCATCTAGAAATTGCATTCAATAAATGGGAACACCCACAACAAATGTTCCAGTCTGGACATCTTTGTGTAAGCGCGTTAGAACCTGGATTCCCTGCACCCAGAAGCGACTAAAGAGGTGGTTGATAGTCGCTACAGGTAGCATTTTTCCTGGAGGGCATTTTGTTTCTTTCAGTTAAATGTTGCTTTTTAAATCAAAGTTTGTGCCATTTTACATTGGTGCTTATCATGTCAGACAGATGCTGCAACACAGTGAATAAAATCCACGGTGATGAGGAGGGCTCAGTGTCCATCAGCTGTCCCTATGAGCCCCAGTGTCAAAACAACTTCAAGTTCTTCTGCAGAGGAAATCATCCCTCCACATGTCTACAGCAGGCAGTAATCACCTCTAAAAACAGACAAAGGGGACGATTCAGACTCATGGATGACAGGAAGTCAAGAAAATTCGTGGTGACCATTTCCAATCTTACCCTGAACGATTCTGGGTTGTATCTTTGTGGCGTCCAAAGAAATTCAAGTCTGGATGTTTTCTCTGCTGTTCAGCTAGAGGTCAAAGGTGAGGGGCAAAATGCAATGGCATGTCATCTCAGGAATAACAGTTGGTGTGGAGTAAAAAAAAAAAAATCAACTAAACTTTTTTCTCAATAATACTTCTGTTTCTGTCCATTAGAGCGGTGTTGTGTGAAAACAATAAATATCAGAGGAGTTGTGGGAAAGCCAGTAACTTTCCAGTGCCGTTATCCTCCCCAACATCATAATGGCACCATGTTACTTTGCAAAGGAGACCTAGCCAACAACTGCAAAGACATGATGGATCAAAGCAGGTTTACACTGACCAATGCTTCTCCCAGCTCTTTGTCTGTGACCATTACAAAGCTGGAAGCTGGAGATGGTGGAACATACTGGTGTCGCTCTGGTCCAGAGTCAAGTGTTGGAAACTACACCCACATTTATCTGTCAGTAGGTAAGAGTCACACACACACATTTTTCTTAAGTCAACTGTAGAGGTAAAAAAGTGAAAAGTAGGACCAAAATTCTGTTGGATCAGGGTTTTGTGTTTTTATACATGTAAACCTAGGTTCACACAAACATACATAATAAGTAAATCAGCACTGTTTGACAGCATTACCACAGACTGAATCAAAATATGTTAGACCGTGTGTGTGCAGTTAGGTTAGTTTACGCTTTTAAATCTTTTTTAAATAAGACGGATTTACTTTTGCTGTTAAAAGTAAAAATCTGGAGGCAAGGTTTGGTTCATGGGAGCTGAAATGAGCTGTAAAAAAACAAGTGTTTATTTGATTTTGTTAATTATCATAATTGACTTGCAGTTAAAGGGGTAGCAACGTTTTTGAAGTGAGGTTCTGTTTAAAGGTTAGTAGCTTGCAGTAAATGACTCTTATGATGAAGCCCACCACGACTCTGCACAGTGTCCATTTAAAAGGAGGCTTTATCCTTGTAAAAAAGGCACATCTCAACAATCATTTTGGAGTTTATGTAAGTTTATGTTTGTTTTGAATTTGCTTATTTCTGGTTAGTCATGGTTTCTTATTTTAGGTATTCTCTCTTTGGGATTTTATTTCTTTAGTATAATTTAATAAAATTCAGTTTTAATTTAAGCAGAAAATCCTTGTGTGGTCTCCTTGTAATGTTATCCCACCAAACGAGCCTGGTGGACGTAACATTTGTGGGGGCTCGTCCGGGATTTATTAACAGAATATTTTAGGTATTCTCTCTTTGGGATTTTATTTCTTTAGTATAATTTAATAAAATTCAGTTTTAATTTAAGCAGAAAATCCTTGTGTGGTCTCCTTGTAATGTTATCCCACCAAACGAGCCTGGTGGACGTAACATTTGTGGGGGCTCGTCCGGGATTTATGTGGACTAATAAGGCTTAATTGGGCTCATTTTTGTTTTCAGGTTGCAGTTACATGCCCTGACTGTGTGTTTCCTGTTTACAGGTTTCTGATAAATATCTGGGCTAGTTTAAGGTGTTTGGAACCTTACTACAGTTTGGACATTTTTAATGTTCCATTTGTATGTAGTTGGAGGTCCATGAGGATTTTGGCACATTTTTTGGACAGGGGGGAGAGAGAAGTCTCTGTTTTGTTAGGTAAGTGTTGTGTTGGTGGTTTTGGCAACTCCATTTTAGACGACCCTGTTTATTATTTTAGTTTGTTATTTTTGGGCTGGACTCTGGGCTGAGGGCACCGCCGTGGTTTGCTGCCTTGACCTGGAGGGATTTGCTGCCAGCGGTATCTTGGTGCTTCAAGTGCCTTGGCTCTTGGAGGAAGGCCTGAAGACTAGGCCAAGGTTAGGCAGGGTTCTGGTCTCTTAGTTAGCTGCAGGAAAATGGAGATTTGCCATTGGTTTGAACCAGTCATGCACTTCCTGACAGTGTTTGGTTACAGTATTTGGTATTTTCTGACTAGTTTTGTGAGTTGGAATATTTTTTTAAAAAAAGGATACTGTTTGTTTTTTGTCTTCCCCAACTGTAGAGCTACTGGGAAAAACTTACAAAAGAGCAGATCCGTATAGTAGCTGAACACTTTTGAAGCTGCAAGACATGTTGTGATAAACCTGTTGTCCGAGATGTCCGTCTTCAGTGTTTGTCTTGTGCTTGTATTGTGACCTTTGGTGTTGTGGAGAGGTTAGCTAC
The DNA here is from genome assembly GCF_011125445.2 of Fundulus heteroclitus. NCBI lineage: Eukaryota > Metazoa > Chordata > Actinopteri > Cyprinodontiformes > Fundulidae > Fundulus > Fundulus heteroclitus. The sequence goes on along the minus strand of NC_046365.1, from coordinate 25,023,102 downwards.
TTGTGGTTGGATCACATCTTGTGTTGCTGGCTTTCTGAAGCAGTAACTTTTGAGTGTGGCGGTGGACCATGCTGATGGTGATCCTTTTTGTTGGTGTGACTCTCCACATTTTGTTGGTCACTTGTGTGACTTGTTGACGTGGTAACTTGTGGGTTTTAAACCACTTTGTGTGCGTGACCATTTGTGTTGTGGTGTCAACAGTTCTTAGTTGGTTTGGATTATTAGTTGCCACTTGTGGTATTGTGTGGTAACTTCGTGTAATAATCCATTTGACTGTTGTGCTCCCTTTTTGGGTCACATGTTGCCATCGTCTAAGTCATTTGTGTTTTGTCTTAATGGGTGTTTTTTTTACATCAGGTTAATTGGTTTTTCAACAACACATCTAGTTTTGTTTCAATAGTTCAGCTCCTTCTGACTTCTTTTGCTGCTCCTTCTTAGATTTCGGATTGTGATAGACCAAACATAAAAAGGAAAATGGTTACAGAGGTCCTAGGTAGGATCCTCTGTTTTAAGGGGGGAGGTGTTACGGCTGCAGTCAGTCCTGGCCTTATTTTCCTTTTAGGGTTCGAGAGACAGGCCTTCTGCAGGTGGTATGCATTTACCTGATTGGTGTTCTGCTGCTTTAAAGCTGCTCTGCATGCAGCAGAGAGGAGGCTCTCTTCCTCCTCAGATCCCCATTTGGTTTGGTTTGGTTTGTAGCTTGTCTTATGGTTGGGTTTTGTTAGGTTTGTTTTGAATTTGCTTATTTCTGGTTAGTCATGGTTTCTTATTTTAGGTATTCTCTCTTTGGGATTTTATTTCTTTAGTATAATTTAATAAAATTCAGTTTTAATTTAAGCAGAAAATCCTTGTGTGGTCTCCTTGTAATGTTATCCCACCAAACGAGCCTGGTGGACGTAACAAAGGGTCCTTTTTTAGCTTTCAAACCGACATCACACTTGCTCTAGATCAGGGTTTTCTAAGTCCAGTCCTTGAGAGCTACTATCCTGCAACCTTTAGATGTGTCCCTCTCTTCTAAAAGAATAGGTATGCATTTTTTTTTCATTGATGTAATTTTATTGACTTTTATGGTTCTTATATAGTTTCCCTGACCAGAAGTGGTTTACAATGTTTGATTTTCAGTGCATGTTTCAGCAGGAAAATCCTTTGTGATGCAACAACCCCCACCTCAATCTCTCATACTGATATTCATGGCTTTCTGTACAAATAACAGATTCATAACGGTCATAAAATTCCTTTTAATCCAAACTGATATCATTTTGAGATGTGCCTTTTTTCATAGGGTTAAAGCTGATTTGTAAATCAAACTACTTCTTCGCTTCAGCCTCTGGAACCTACTAACCTGGATTTATGACAAATGAAAACCCAAAGAGATCCACTACCAGTTGATTAACTGCTTAAAAAGTTTTAACTGTTGTTCACTTCAAAAATCCTGAATATTCATTATGATGTGATTGAGTAAGTGCACTGTATATGTATGCATGTTTAATTTCTTTTGTTTTTTTTTATAGCAGATGAAGCTCACCATGCTCTTCTTGCTTTACCTGCTGTGCTGCTGCTGCTGGTAATAATTGTTCTGGTTTTGGTTTACAAGAAAAAATATCACAAAAAATAAAAGGTGAGCTTTTACATGGACTGAATTTATATAGCGCTTTTCTGACTATATAAAGCGCTTTTCACTACAGCCACATCCATCCAATCACACATTCTTACAGCAATACACAGATCAGCAAGCAACAGGGTTAACTGCCTTGCCCAAGGGCACATCGACATGTGCAAGGCACTGTGTGATATGCGATAATGTTAAAGCTTTTAACAAGAAAAGGGTTGAATATCTAAACTTTAGTATTATGAAACTGCTGGGGTAAACATTAGGACCCATACATATCCTGACCAATTTCATGAGAGAATGTTTCACTATTTACACTTAATCAATGGAATTGATTAAGTGTAAATAATGTGTTACAACCAAATGTAACACATTATGTTTTAAAGAGGTGAAGTACAAAGGGACAAGCAAGTAATAATAAAAAAAACTAGATTGAAATGAAATATATAAGAAGATCTAATCAAAAGTGCAGCAAAACTGCAAAAAAAAAAACCCACCAACTTCTATGCAGTTTATGGAAAATAATATGTATACATGCATTTTAAACCCTACAGTCCCAAAAATGCATTTATAAATAAAAGTGCAGAAAACAGCTGTCTATAGAGCGGTGTCAGTCAGAGCAGGCTCCATACAAGGAGAATAATAATGTAATAATAAAAAAATATCGTTAGTTTTTTTTTGTCTACACAGAATATGGAGAATTTAAACAATGATCTTGCATTAAGTGAAGGCAAACTCTTTGTAAAAAGAATTCAATGTAACATAACTATGTACAGATAAAAGGGAAGCTACTATTCCAAAGCATGAGAAAGCAGCAATAAATCTGATATGCTTTACAGACTGAGGTTTTATTTGGGGGGACTAATTTTCTTGGAGTCTTGAAATCCTCTGAAGGATATGAGGATTATTTTATGCCTCTGTAACAGGTATCTAAAATGTTTTAGATTGAATAGATATTTGTTTGATCATGTAAATTCACACGTTTTGTTCAATAAAACTGTCTTTTTTGATTCACAAAACCTTGATCTCTACATGTTTCCTTTTATGTGGTTACAGATCTTTTTCATCAGTTTAATTTACCAGTTCTTTAATGGAAAGAAATGGGAAACCATCAAACAAGAACTGTAAAGGTTACTGCTTGTGAACCCGATATTCAGCCAGACACACAGTTCATTTTTTTTTTTAAATGTTTGTTCTAAGGGAATGAGTAATGGCAGGCAAGCAGGACTAGACATGAACAGATGCAGGTGGAACCAGACTAGAACAGGGGATTTAATGGCTGACAGTGTAGGCAGGCAGGGACCAGAGCAGGTGATGTGGACCGTAGAACTGCCAGAATGGGCAGAGCTCACGGGGAAAAAAGCCGAACTGCAGCATGCAGACACAGGCAACTCTCTTTAGAGAAGCAAACAGAAGAGTCCAGCTGGCTGAGCACATGGGAACTGGTAGAATCGAAGCACATTACACTAGACAAGATGAGCTCAGACAAGAAGAGACGTTCTGGCAGGGAGGAGTTGGCTGAGGCAGGTGGAAGTAGTCAGCGAAACAGGTGACCAGAGTTGGAAGTAATTACTGGCACCAGATGGAGCTGATGTGGGCTAATTGGCTGGTGGCTGAGCTGATTGGATAGTGGCTGGTGGCTGAGAGGTGATAGGCTGATAGGATGGTCTAAATGACATGACAAAGAACTGTGAAGATACTTTCATTGACTTGTGTCACTACAGGTCCTCCAAGAGGAGAAGTAAAGCAAGTTGGAAACTTATGCTACAAACGCGCTTGTCATTTACATGTTATGAGTTACAAGATCTTCAATTGTCACTTGGTACCTAATGTACATGTTTAAAGTTTGCAGTAGTATATCTGGATCAGTCAGTAAAATACTGAGGGAAAATTATCTGGTTACAGGATCAAATCACCTAAAATGTATATTATTTATTTATTTATATAGCACAAGAACAATTGTTGGCCAAAGAGCTGCACATAAAAGCAACAGATTCAAACAAAAAATTGAAAGGTAAAAACAATTAAAACCAAGTGGTAAGTACCAAGGAGGATGATGATAAAGATGTGTAGGTAAATCCTTGCTTGTGAAGGAGAATATGATAGTTCATGGGGGGGGGAGGTTAACAACTCACAGAGTCTGAGATTTGAGAGCTGTGCTAGATAGGAAAGCAGTGCCTTCTTTGTTCTCTATGTGGAGAAGGATTTGGAGGGTGGACAGGCAGGTGAGTATTACAGCAGCTGCAGTGACTGCATTCTTGGACTGCCATGGACGAGGGTCGAGAAGCAGCAGGGAAACTCCTTGGAAAACACAGGAAGATTTCTCCAGGGAGAAAAAAGCAAGGAACACAATGGGACTTGGAAAGGCTCATGGGCTGTTTCCCGAAAACAGGCAGACGCAGTTCTAGTTAGAGGAAAGAACAAGACAATCAGAGGAAGCAAGATAAGAAGGCCTGGATGCCATGCTACAAGAGCTAACGATCGGGCGTCTCCTTCCGGGTCTCTGCCTCTCTTTAAAGGTGAACTGAAATCAAATCTCTCAAAATTGACATTCCACGTACGTTATTTGGTTCAAACACATCCACACAACATTGCAGTGATTAGTTTTCTGATCTAAAACTTAAATAGTTTTTAGCGTTTTAATCAATAATTTCTGAAGTGGGTGATTTGAGGGACAGAGTTCATAACGTAATCTGTGCCAAGCACTTCTCCTACATCAGTGCAGAAGAACGAAGAGAATGCTACTGTCCTGAAATTTTCTGCTTATGAAGAGATGCCAGGTTTCCTGAATCCTAAGGATTGGTGTTCAACAATCATGTTACAATGTTTTTCTTATTATTGTGCTGCCCTAATAATCATACTTATGCATATATTTTACATTGTTGGTGAAAATGGTGAAAACCCATGCAAGCATAAAGAAAACAAGCCTAAATAATGCAGAATAACTACAGCCAATAATCAGATATAACTCTTTTTGCTTTGAGGCACCCCGACTTTACTCTGGAGTCTCTGTATGTCTTTATTACAAGATAAATCAAATTCAGTTTCTTAGTTTGATACTTTCTGTGATGCAGCATTGATCTTTTGATAGATTACTTAACAAGTCCTTCTTTTATCATGTTAATAAGAGTTTTTAGGTGTAATGCTCATTTTAATCCCACAGTGGAGATTTCAGCTATGTCTTGTTCAAGATTTAAAAACGAAATGATTTAAACCAGGAAACTTAGCTGTGAAGAAGAAAGGTTCACGACATTTGATGCTCACAAATAACTGTGAGAAAAACGTAACATGAACTTTGTTTGTTTTTAGTGGTAAATCCTTTCAATCTTTTATAAGACACGCTGTCATTCTGTCTGAATGTAGGAAGTCCAAGTTTCTGCCTTTAATCCTTGTTTTGCTGGTGAGTGGAACATTTGTCCTGCTAATGGTTTTCTAAACCATTTACAAAGCAAGCAAGGTCCATTTTTCACACCTTTCATATCTTTTTTTTTATCCTTTGTAGAGACATTTGCACAACATTGCTGGTACTGATGCACTTCAGGAAAAGCAAAAAAACAACAAGAGATTTTTTAGCAAACATCTTTTTAACTGTTTCGGACTAAAATTGCGCTTCAGTTGTCCTTTTTTATTGAATGGCCATCATCAGACCACAGATAAAGATAAGGGAAGACAAGATTAACATCTAGATTGCAGCTCAATGTTGCTAAATATATTATGATTGATACTTTTTTGTTTTATTATTAGTTGTAGTGGTATCAAAATAACAAGCCAAATTAAAGGATTTTACACCCATTAAAAATAAAATAGGTAAACTAAACGTGGCTAAATTAGTATAAAAATGTTTACATATATTTCAGAGGTAAATTTAAGTTTCTTTGAAAGTTTAACTCACCCCCTAGGCAAATCTGAAAAACTCCACCAAAGTGGGCGGGGATACGTAGCAAAGGGAGGGGAGGGCAAGGGAAGGGGGCTGAGTTCAGGATTAGAGAAAGCAGCAGCTACCTTGATTTGCCATATTTAATCATGGAGAGTGAGCAGAGTTACACTGGTAAGTGTGCCAGTGGTTGATATTTTAAGGTGGAGGGAGGATTTTTCACACACCCTCGTCACGAGGGGTTGATGGCATCTTTGTCGAGCCCAGTGGGTCAGAGCCTTATCAGTTTGAGCCACTGGCTCAAGGCACTGACTCAGCAATGACCGAAGCCAGTACTGCCGAAGCAGTGGAGGACAGGATCATTCCAACTATATATTATCATATTTATTTGTCCTTTTGTAATCCAGGCAGGATCACCGACAGCTTTGCGTATCGTGATTAGTTTGCTATCTCTACTCTGACTACAGGTGTTTTTTTAGGATGAGGCAGCAGCTGTCTGCCTGTGCGACAGGTCTATGGCAAGACGAATAACATTTAATTGCTAGATTACTGACATCTGCAACATAATTTTGCTTAGTCAAAACTCTTATTCAAAGTATTTGTAATTAGATTTTGACTAGTCAAAACTGGTAAGATGTTCTTCCACGGCCCCACTCTGTGAGCCCCAGGTGCTGATCAGAGCGCACCACTGAATGATGGGTAGGGAAGACACCTTAATAGTGGGGCAGGTGGCGTTGTGTGCGTTTTTGTTACTCCTGCTGCATGTCAGCTGTTTGTGTTGTGGCTGTGCTTTTGGGATCTGCTTATCTGACGCCTTGAGGGCCATTTTTCAACCTATTTCTTTTTGTTTTTGCATTACACCTGCTGGTGTCTTCTGGAGCGCTGTTGCTCCACTGGCGTTATCAGCCACAGTTGGAGTCCTTTGCAGTGCATGGCTTCTGGTGGTCTCTGACCAGCCTTCTTGTTCTACCTCCGTTTTTGAAAAGCAACTCTGTTTATAATTTTCCATATGAGCGAATGCCTGAGGACTATAGATGTCTTGTACTTGTACAATGGTTTTTTTAAGTCTGATGATCCCAAAGCGCTTTACACTAGTCAGTTATTCACCCATTCATGCACACATTCTCACCCTGATGGTGGTGAGCTATGCTAGAAGCCACGCGTGCCCTGAAGCAGACTGATATAAGCGAGGCCACAGCACCACAGGCTTTTGGTAAATCTTACTACAGAAAATGTATATAATTTAATGGCAATAAATCCTCAGTGTGCACGTGGGATGTTGCTCACATAGGTCAAGTGAAAGCTCAGGGAGTTTGTGTGTATGCTCAGACACATGAAAAATTTGGGGGAACATTGGTAGACACTACTATAAAACAACCATGCAAACAGTTTATTGGCAAAAAATATTGATTGACTTACCCTTTAGGTTGCTTTTGTCAGTTTTTTTTTCTTTTTCCTTTGTTCATTTATGTTTCATTGTTTACACTTGTTAAACCAATGTTAGTACCAAAATTAACTGTCAGGTATATGGGTCTGTGTTGGACTACTGGTGGTTGTGTGGTGTGTTTCTCATCTGTTTCCTGTATGGTGGGACAAGCAGATGCCAGCCCCAGGTGTTCTCCATCGATGGCAATCGAGAGGAGTACTTTAGGCAGGAGGAGACACCTGGAAGGTGTCAGAGCATTTGCTTAAAGTCATTTCTGGTTCCTTGTTCTCGAGCTTACGTCCATGTTCTCTTCCCCAGGTACCAATCCCCTCTGGAACCTGGTCAGGATCATTCTCCAAGCTATGCCTGAGAAGATCCGCTGTTGGAGAATCCAGTTCTGAATCCCAAGAGGGTTTCTGACACTCCAGATGACCACTGCTCCTCTTGATCTGCTGGTGTCAACACTGACGCCTGTCTACCCTCCCATGCTCAGTTCCACCAAGCCATCCTCCACACTCCCCTGACTGCCTAAGCACCTTCTGGACTCTACTAACCATCCATCCCGTAAGTCAGTCTGGGCCGCACCATCCTACCTTCCTGCTTGCTGCTGGTGCTCAACCTCGTCCCTTTGTTCATATTTCAGTCTGTGACCAGAGCCCTCCCCATCAGCCAGTCACCAGTCTCAAACTCCCTCCGGCCTCACTCCAGTCATTCAACAAACCGGTCTTAATTCTATCTATGTCTAAGTGTTTGTTGCTACAGAGTCAGTCATGGAAAACATTAACATTTATTGTTACATATAAAAACCTAAATACACTGAGCACTTTTTTAAATTCAGAAACAAGTAGTTTCCAAGCATAGGTGTACTGGTTTATTATTCATAATTTGGTACTTTGACCTTGCGAATAGTTTCTGTGAGCAAGCAAAGCTGATAGAGCGTCTGTTCTTGTATGTCTATGCTTTGACACATGTGTAGAATATCAACCCAGCCCGATGTGACATCAATCCACAGCAATTTCCTCAAAATCTTTCTAAAAACGGTTGAACTTTACTTCTGCTTTAGTTGGCGTGTTGCCTTGAGGAACATGAAGATGTTCAGTCTTCACATCTTGCTCTTCATGTGCTGTAAGTTATATTATTGGATCTTTAATGTGTAACTTTTCTTTAGTGAGTTGATTTATTACCTTGTGATGTGTTCCAGTAAGACAAATCAACCTCTTTTGGTAGATAGCGCTAAAAAATAATTAGAATTAGAACACCTGAGCTGATAGTCAATATCAGCTAAATATATTATAAATATAAGAAAAAGTTTGAAGGGAGTGAAAATAGATAATGAAAATGACTTCTCTTTACTACAAGAAAATAGTTCTAAAAACTAAATTAAAGCTCACTTCTCATTTTAGGTGCTTTGAGTTGTGTGACCAGTGATGAAGATGTGATCCCTGTGTTCGGATATGAGGATAGTGATGCAGTGGTTTCCTGTCCATATGCTGAAGGATATGAGGATTATGAAAAGTACCTGTGTAAGGACGACTGTGGTAGTGATGATGTTCTTATTACGACATCAGAGATAAATGAAGACAAATACTCCATCGACGATGACAAAAGATCAAGAATCTTCAGCGTGACCATCTCTGATCTTCGTTTTGAGGACGCTGGGAAATACTGGTGTGGAGTGTCCAGAACAGGAAAAGATATCTACACTGAAGTAAAACTGGAAGTGGGAAAAGGTAAACAGTTTTTACATATTTTAATTTACGTACCCTAATCCGATGGTTCTAAAAAGCCCCTTTTACACTGGCCCTACCTGCCTTACTCCAACCCGCTCAGTGTAGCGTAGTTGATTCTGCGTTGTGTCTTGTGAGAAATAATAATCAGGCCACGGCTCATCTGAAGGCACTTTTAATGCTCCTGCATTTAAATAGAAAATAGTCAAAAACAGGCCTTTTCTCATTAGAGTTCCACAGCGCCTCTTCCCACGGAATCTGAACAGAAAGAGAGCACAAAGCGCCTGCAACTTGTGTAAAATAACACGTTTACCTTACAAAATAAAAATGATCTCAAACAATACATGAATAAAAAAACTAAACGAAATAATCCCACACCAAAAATAATGAAACATAACATACCTGCATTTAAATAGAAAATAGTCAAAAACAGGCCTTTTCTCATTAGAGTTCCACAGCGCCTGTTTAACAATGAACAATACTATTTTCAGCACATGAATGTAGCACATTCATTAGCAATGTTTCATGTAGCACAAGAACAGCTAAACAACTGTTAACACAGCGCTATCACTGCTCAACAAAGTCCAAATGTGACAAAGCATATTATTTTACAAAAACAATAATCAAACTGTCACTTATTACACATATTGAACACAGAAAACAAAACTTCATACCTCTTCCCACGGAATCTGAACAGAAAGAGCGCGACAAAGCGCATGGGGAAACCCTTCACAGACTTTAGTGGTATGATACGTTAATTTGTCTTCTTAAACCCCTGAACTAGCACTCAAAACAACAATCCATGAACTCAATGTTTTCAATAGTAAAGATAATAATTTACATTTTCATTCGTAACAAATTAAATTTGAATAAAAATAATAATTTAGAAACAGGAAGTAACCCGCTATTTTTCAATGGCTCTGTCGTATTTTCAAAATAAAAGCTGCCGGTGCTGATACGGTATCCTACCGGACTAATTCACTTGTCAATCTAGTGTAATAACATCACACTGCTACATCAGCTTTAATCAGACCGTGTTTTTTGTTGTCGCAGAATTGTTTAGATGTGTGACGGGCATTAAAGGTGACACCTCCAGGAGGTGTTTCCCTCTTCCAAGCATTTTTAGGATGGTTGAAAAAGTAAATAAATCATTAAAAATAAAAACATAAATAAAACAAAAAATATTAATAATGTTTATATAATTGTATATGCAAGAATAATCAAATGGAATAATCCAGTGGGACAAATTTAAACATCAGCCTAAACAAATAATACAATACACAGACAAAGGCCTCCTGAAACCTCTGGACTTTAGCCTGGCTTTAGGGACAGCCAACAGGAGCTGGTTGGCAGACCTTAAGGCTCTGGGTGGAGTGTATGGCTACAACAGCTCACCTAAATAAGACACGCCCATAGAGTTTAAACTCTTAAAAACAATCAGTGAAACATTAAATGTGACATGAAAGCCAACAAGAAGTTAGTTTTGACTTTCTCTGTGGCACAGTGATCAGAGTTAAAAAAAAATGCCACCCCTAATTATTCAAATTTGACAATATTATGCAAAATCCTGTGAGTTGGCAAAGATTTGGGTCGCTATTATCTTTAATGGTTTTAAAGTTTGAAGATCATCCAAACTTTAAATGCAATTAAATAAACGGAGCAACCCCATTACACCTGACAAGCTTTTTTCGTCACCCACTAGCTTCATGGTAACCTGACGCCGCCAGATAGATTTGCTTCGCATATCCATCTGGAAACCTTCCGTTGAAGTAATTTTGGGAAGGGGCGAAAATACTGGTTAGCTGATTGGCCTATGTTGGTGATAGACAAGCCAAATAAACCAATCAGATCAACGAAGCATATGACGTACTCGTCAACATGAGTACGTCATATGTCATATGGTTCCTCTGGCACAAAATGTATATAAAAGATTTTGATTATAAGTCATAATTCAGCAAAAAAAAATTCAATTTGGGCAACTTGTTCTTGCTGTGTGAACAAAGCCTAAGTTAAACAAAATATCAAACGCATCCCAAGGACATTTAAAATGCAAAAATGGGAATAAAAATAAACAATTCTAACAAACATCCAAAATTATAAAATTCTTAAAACAGTAGAAACCAAATTTTCATAAATATTTATAAAAGCTTGCAGGCAAATGGCAATTTTGGTCAGTATAGCAAAACTGGACTTGAGAAATTATCAGTCATCTGTAGATTTTCTTTTTACAGGTAATTTTGCTTTCTCTTGCCAGTTTACAATGTTATTTATCTTACTGACAGACATATGGGGCCAGACTCCAACTAAAATTCAAGGCAATGAGGAAGGTTCGGTCTCCATCAGGTGTGGATATGAAACCGAGCCTGTCAACAACCTGAAGTACATCTGCAGAGGAAACCAGCTTTCCACGTGTCTAAGGCAAGCAGTAGTGACCTCTAACAACGAACGGAATGGACGATTCACACTCACCGATGACAAGAATGCAAAAGTTTTCACAGTTACCATTTCCAGTGTGAAACTGAGTGATTCTGGGTGGTATCTTTTTGGTGTCCAAAGAGACACTGGGTCGGATGGCTTCTGTGCTTTTGACCTCAAAGTAAAAGGTGAGACGTTCAAATTGGCTAATGTACTTTTAAAGCTAAGAGTTTCTGCGGCAACAGATGTTGAAAATATAAATACAAGAATCAAAGAAACATCCCTTAATGATTCTGCTCTTTTTATCTATTAGAATGGTGCTGTGTAACATCCAGGTATGTTAAAGGCACCGAGGGACAACCAATAACCATGCAGTGTCCTTATCCACCTGAACATCGTAACAACAGGATGTTCATCTGCAAAGGAAACCATCGCAGCGACTGTACAAATATGATGACGGGTCGAAGCAGGTTCAAAGTGGACAGTATTTTTCCTAGCTATTTCTCTGTCACCATCACAAACCTGGAACAATGGGATGCTGGCACATACTGGTGTCGATCAAACTCAGAGTGGGTTGTTGGAGACTACACCCAGTTTCGTCTGTCTGTAGGTAAGAACGACACAGTGGCACAAGGAAAATACTGTTTAAAAGCTGTTTTTAGTAGTCAACTGTTTAGCGTAATATTTTGATGTTTGAGGACTTCACCTGAAATAAGTCCTCGTATTTGGCTGAAAGCAGACCCAGTGCTACCTGAACATAATCATACACCTGTGCCAATAGAGATTAAATGTGGCTGGCCTTCTGTGAAGTAATTCCCAAAGCAGATTCAGAGGTCTTTCTGCCTATATTGAGATGTCAGACGCAGCTTTCTGTGTGACATGAGACGAAGGAGAACCAGTTTCAGCTCTAAAGCTGGGATCGGCTATTATTATTATTATTATTTATTGTTATTACTAATGACAGAATAAAGGACAAGGGTGTCTGTCAAGTAGGAACCGAATCCTTTTCTATCCTCAGTACCTCAAAATTAGAACTCTTTGCTTTATCATGTTGGTGGATCTGTCAGTAGCTATTAGGAATTGGACCTGTTTAGTAGAAGAAGAAATCTTTATTCGTTATTGCAGTTGCAGAGATCATATGTTTTCATGGACAGACGATGAGTTTCAGGAGTTGCTTCAGGTGACTTTATGTGGTATCTGGTCATTGGGGCAACAGTTGGCAAATATTTCCCTCACAAGAAGTGCACCATTAAAAATTAAAGCTATGACTTTAATCTTTTACTAACAGATTTAAATTAAATCTAGTTAGTAAAAGATTATGTTGGTGGATTGTTTGAAATGGAATATATATATTTCTGAAAGTAAACTGTTGAATGCTAATTAATCTGGCACTTTCTTATAAGACGTTATTCGTTTATTCAATGTCCTTTGCTTGTTTGTTGCAGGGAAAAAACTAATTGTTGAAAAGAAAGTACTAAAGGATCTGCCAGAGCAAAAACAAACGGAAGGTGAGACCTTAAATGACAAACATACAAAGGACAAAATAGAGGAACCAGATTCTATCACCAACATTCTTTTCAGTACTTGTACAGAGCTTTTCTTGTTTCTATGTTCACACCATGCATCAGTAAAAAATTGTGACACAACCACAGTAACAGGAACTAAGACCAGCCAGCAAGCTGCTGTTTTCTACACGTTTGGCACATGCAGCAATAACGTAACTTGAAAAGGGCAGAGTTTTTAATATATCTGATTCTCACCAGCCGGTTGTACCATGTGATTAATTTAGGAAATGATTTATATGGATAGTGTGAGATTTGAAGTGCAAGAACCGGCAAAATGCTGTAGTCTGCACTTCACACTTCATAAATTTAAGATTGCATGTTTGCATCCACCAATAAAAGGATTTTATGGGAGACTAGCTAAAAAACATTTTAGCTGGTCTAATAAGCTACACATAGTAGTATAATAATCATATCAAGAAAACGGATAAGATGTATAGGGCAGGAGGGGGAGGGAACTTAAACACAAAAGATGAATGGAATGAGAAACTCTCAGTCAAGGGCATCCGATGCAACTGGGGAAAAGCAGATCAGGAACACTGGGAATTTGACTAATATTTACAGGATGAACAAAAAGTAATAGCCTGACTAGCATGCAAAATTTTCTACTAACCAAATGAGAAGGACTAACAATTATACACAAAGCAGAATAAAATGGATAACCAATAAAAAAAAAAAAAACAAGTGTGAAGCATCATGCCAGTGAATAGGTTGTCAATGTGATGTCTTAAGGTTTTGATTAGCAGGAGCATTGCTGGGCATGTATGGCATTGAAATATAAATATTTTTTCCCCAAATACAATAGGGTGGAAAGTCTCAGTGCATGAGAGAGCTTCACTACTTGCCATCACCAACTGTGGCAAAGGAAGAGAAGCAAAACAAGCATACCATAAAGGGGAAGAGAGGAATGGAGGAAGAGGCATCTGTGTAGACCCACTAGTGTGCTAGTCTCTCACACGCTGCTGCAAAGTTGAACGAAGTCCTCTGGACTAGCCTAGTGTAAAAACGCCCTAAGACAGAACGTAAAAAAACAAACGGCAAATAACAGATGCTAAACCCAGAATCTAACACTCACCAAAGTGATAAAAAACTTACTGCAATATTTGTCTTTGCAGAAGTGTTATTTTGCAAAAAAAGCCTCTGAACTCTGAAAATCTTACTCCCTTTAATATTCTAAATAAGCTGCATTTGAAATTATTTTATGTGGAAGAATTAATTTATTACATCATCTGAAATGCATTGACAGGATCAACTTTATGTAAATTTGATTCAGTAACACCATTGACAGGGACATATTTGGGTTCTCAAGGGTTTCATAGTCAAAATAAACTAAAACATTATCCTTTTGTCAGAAGCATTTAGAACAAATGAAAAAAACTTTTGTCATTTTTTGTTAAAGCTCCAGTGATGCTTAAATCTGAACCAAACAGGTGATAGTAAAGATAAAGCAAGATGAAGTGCACTAAAAGCCTTTTTCTCTTACAGTTTATCGGCTCCAGACCAGCACAGTGGAAAATGTCATTACAGCTTCACCTCAGAGTATAGCTAATGTCTCTGAGACATCTAATCAAGGTACAGAATGGAGAGTCTGTCCATCATTTTTTTTGTTTATTTTTCATTCTTTTTTTTAAAAAAAAACGTTGAAAAATCAAAAAATTAGCCAAAGATTTGAAAAACTTTGGTAATTGAAAGATTTACATGCAAACTTTAAATATGTGCCATATTAAATCAAATATTAAGAGGGTTCTTCTCTCTCCCTTTTCTCTAAATTTCTGCACTATACATTGCTATTTAGCTATGGGGTGGAATACTGTTCATGTAAAACTGAATGTATACCAAAATGGGATTTCAAAAAACTGACATGGTTAGCTTTTGTACAACACTAACTACTTTCAGTGCATATTCCTCCTTTGAGTTCACATATTTTCATTTTAGAAAATATTTCAGTTGCAAAAACTAAATATTTGTGCAACTTCTATGACATTTAAAATTACCCAATGACAACTCAACATTCAAAACTGACTGAAATGCACTTTACATCCCCCTATCTGTTGTTTCAGGAAGTGATGTGGTTCAGTAATCCACATATCCACCTTTCAGGTTTCTAGTTCACATATTTTCATTTAAGAAAATAAATATTTCAGTTGCAAAAACTAAATATTTGTGCAACTTCTATCACATTTAAAATGATCCAATCAAGACTACATTCAAAATAAGCCAGACTGAGGTGCACAGAGGGGGGCATAACTGTTGTTTCAGGAAGTGATGTGGTTCAGTATTTAATCCATATATGCACTTTTCAGGTGCGGTTCTCTTTGGGCTTTTTGCTGTACCTCCTGTTCTGTTAATGATAGTGATTATCATCCTGGTTATAGTGTGCAAGAAAAAATGTCACAAAGTGAAAGGTGAGTTCAGTTTTTCCACAGCCAAGAAATGCAAACACGTCTAATCAATTCAAATCAATTTTATTTATATAGCGCCAATTCATGAAACACGTCATCCCAAGGCACTTTCCAAAGTCAAATTCAATCAGATTATACAGATTGGGTCAGATTACAAAGATAGTTAAAAAAATGTCCTATATAAGGAAACCCATTTGATTGCATCAAGTCTTGACAAGCAGCATTCATTCCTCCTGGAGAAGCGTAGAGCCACAGGTAGAGTTGTCTGCATTGTCCATGGCTTTGCAGCAATCCCTCATACTGAGCAAGCATGAAGCGACAGTGGAAAGAAAAACTCCCCATTTACGGGAAGGAAAAACCTCCAGCAGAGCCAGGCTCAGTATGAACGGTTATCTGCCTCGACTGACTGGGGGTTAGAGAAGACAGAACAGAGACACAAAAAGCACAGAAACACACATTGATCCAGTAATCTGTTCTACATTAGATGGTAGTAGCAGGTGATGTGTCTTCCGTGGATGATGTCACAGCTAACAGAACGCCAGACCAGGTGTACCTACTATGAAGAAAAAAAATGACAGAGAACGAAAAGTTAAAAGATTAAATGACGATAAGCAATGCAAAATTGGAGAACAGTGGAACTCAGTAGAGTGAGAAATAGACCCTTATGTTCTCCAGTAGCCTAATCCTATAGCAGCGTAACTATAGAGATAGTTCAGGGTAACATAAGCAACTCTAAGTATAAGCTTTGTCAAAAAGGAAAGTTTTAAGTTTAGTCTTAAAAATAGACACGGTGTCTGCCTCACGGACCAAAACTGCGAGTTAGTTCCACAGGAGAGGAGCCTGATAACTAATTTTCTTTTCTCACATTTGTTTTCTCAGATACAGAAATTGCCACAAATAGAAGCAGAAATGAGGCGAGAAACTCAAAGGAAGTGATGGGTGGAGAAAATGTAAGAAAAAGACACCGGCCAAACACTTAATAATGTTCCTAACTTTTAAGCCACTTCAGATTAAAAATGTTGGATATTGCTGTAGCATGTACATAGCTCAAGGCATTGTCTCACCTGAAGTAGGCTCACCCAAAAGATGAGACCAAACTAATATTTAAATGAACCACAATCTGAGCTATGCACGTCAAGTAGTTTTTCTGCATCTATTGACCTGTGATCTGTTCCTTCTTCTATAGCTTTACGAAAACCATGATGAGATTGTAATGCGCTCACAACAGAACATCTACAAAGAGCAGAATGCCTGTTACCACTTTGATGACCCAGACGATGAAGCTCATTATAACAGCATCTCAGCAACTGAGGACATCTACTGTAATGAGTAGAGAAAGGAGATAGAGTGTGCCAAATATTTGATCTTTGGCAGATTTATTTAACCTGTCATTGCATGAGAAATTGTGTAAAAATACAGAAACATTTGGAACTGTGACAAGGTAGAAGTTTAAACGTTGATCATTTGCTGTCATCAGCTTATTGAAAAATAAAAAGGCTGTGTGAACGGCCCAAATCTGATCTTTTCACCCTAAAAAATTAGATTTGTGCCACTTCCACATGTGGTACTAATTTGTTTACATATCGCATATTTTTCAAAGCATCCGCTGTCTGAACGGTCATGTCACATTTTATCAGTCTTTCATGTCTCTCTGCTGGATCTCACTACACAGCAGTAACAGCTAGTGCTCCATAAAAGACCATTGCTAGTAGCTGTGCTGCTTTCTTCATACCTTACTTCATGTTGCTATGATGTGGTCTTAATGTTATTGGCTCCCATTGTTAAACAGCTTCTAAATAATAACAAAGAGATGCCAGTTGGTATCCATGTTTTTTTGACTTTTTTTTTTTTTTAATTAAACCTTATTGAACGCTAAGCACTTCTATAACCATTACATTCACCATTACTTCCGTAACAGCGTGTGGCTGTGTGACGCCTCCTTCTGTTTTCTGCGAATGTGGATCGCTTTGCTGTCTTGAACCGTTCAGACCGCAGTGTGATGGCAGTCAAATTTAATAGTATCATGAACGGCCATCTAAAAACAATCTGATTTCAGCATGAAATTGGAATTGAGCATCAGGACCTGCAGTGTGAACATAGCCTTTGATTGGTTACAGATTTCATTGATAGTAGATTGTAATACTCAGAACAATAAATTGTGTAATGTTAAACCTATATATTAGCATGCTGTTTAACTATAAGAATAAAATATGTCTTTATATAATGGGCTGCTAGTAACCAAAATGCCATTGGTTAACACATCTAAAAAAAGCAATGTGTTTATGACACAAGTTTTCAACATAAAATGCAAAGGTGATCAAGCATTCACTGAGGTTGCCCCAAGATTGTTTTTTTTTTTTTTTTCCCAGTGTCCTGTCTAGCAATATGGCAATAGGAATTGATGTCTCAATGCCAGATAGAGCTCGACAGATTTTGCTTTTACAAGTGGAGCAAACAGCTTTCGCCATAGTGCTCCACTTGATTTATGCTTGTAAATAGCTTTATTATGATTCCTGCAAGGAGAATTTCAAATTATATGGACATGACAATGGGAGAGTAAAGGAAGAACAAAAAGTGAAAGAAAAGAAAAAGAGTAGAGGTGAAAGAAAGAGGTGATAAAAGGGAGAGAATGATAAAACCTTCTTTGTCTTCTTTGCCCCAAGATTGTTAGAATACCCTTCCTCTACATGTCTGCATCGCTCAGACTAAAAATTATTTCATGTTTTTTTTTTTTAAACTCGTGTATTTTTGCTGGCCTTTGACTTATTGAGAAAATAAAGAGTTTTTTGAAATCTTAATATTTGTCATCCTTTTAATCATCCTTCTTCTACTTGCTATTTTATGATTGCTGTTGTTACTCTGAAGCACTTTGGTCAACTCTTGTGGTTTTTAAGTGTGCTATAGAAATTAATTTGATACTGAGGAATGAAATGTGATTCCCCCTCCTGAGACACCCTATAGTGGACCAGAATCGCTTCGAAGCCGTACGGAAGTCTTTCTCCATGGCCTCTCCGAACTCTTCCCACGCCAGAGTTTTTGCCTCAGCGACCAGCCGAGCCGCCTGCCGCTTTAACTGCCGGTACACATCAGCTGCTTCCGGAGTCCCACCGGCCAATAAAGCCGATAGGACTCCTTCTTCAGCCTGACAGCTTCCCTTACCGCCGGTGTCCACCAGCGTGTTGGAGGGTTGCTGCCGCGACATGCACCGACAACCTTGCGGCCACAGCTCCGACTAGCCGCCTCAACAATAGAGGCGCGGAACATGGTCCATTCATGGACTCAATGTCCCCCGCCTCCCTCAGGACGTATTCAAAGCTCTCCCGGAGGTGGGAGTTAAAGCTCCATCTCACGGGGGACTCTGCCAGACGTTCCCAGCAGATCCTCACAATACGTTTGGCCCTGCCAGGTCTGACCGGCTTACTCCCCCACCATCGGAGCCAGCTCACCACCAGGTAGTGGTCGTTGAAAGTGTTTAAGACATGCGGGCCGCAGGTCAGATGAAACGACAATAAAGTTGATCATTGAACTACGGCCTAGGGTGTCCTGGTGCCAAGAGACATGTGGACACCCTTATGCTTGAACATGGTGTTCGTGATGGACAATCCATGACGAGCACAGAGTCCAGCAACAGAACACCACTTGAGTTCAGATCAGGTGGGCAGTTCCTCCCAAAACACGCCCCTCCAGGATCACTGTCATTGCCCACGTGAGCGCTAAGGTTCCCCTAGCAAAACGAGGGAGTCCCAGAAGGGGCACTCTCCAGTCCCCCCTCCAAGGACTCCAAAAAGGGTGGGTAATCTGAACTGCTGTTTGGCGCATAAGCACAACAAGAGCCAGAACCCGTCCCTCCACACGAATGCGGAGGGAGGCCACCTCTCATTCACCGAGGTGAACCCCCAACGTGCAGGCACCGAGAGGTAGGGCAACAAGTATGGCCCACTCCAGCTCGGCGCCTCTCACCAAGGCAACTCCAGACTGGAAGAATGTCCAGCCCCTACTCAAGGAGATGGTTCCAGAGGTGAGGTGCCGTTGAGGTGAGTCCGACTATCTCTAGTTGGAACCTCTCAACCTCGCGCACTAGCTCAGGCTCCTTCCCCACCAGAGAGGCCCTTATGAAGCCCTTATGATGAATCACATAAATGGATCTTGTGTTCCATCGAGCGGATGTGGGTCCACTGGGGCCCCCACTCTGGAGCAGGCCTGGAGGTGGGGCACGTTGGCGAGCGCCCCGGTGGCCGGGCTTTTACCCATGAGCCAGGCCGGGCCTCAGCCCGAAGAGTGACATTGGTTCCCCCTTCCAATGGGCTCGCCACCTTCGGAGGGGGGCCAAAGGGGTCGGGTGCATTGTGCAATGTGTGCAGTAGAGGGCTGGGACCTTGGCGTTCCGACCCTCGCTGCAGAAGCTTGGCTCTTGTTGAGTTGAGTCTTGTTAAGAGAGAACCAGGAGCTTCTGGAGACGGAATCCAGAACACAAAAGGCTCCTGAGAAAAGTACAAGAGATGGTGAGTCAAATCTTCTTGGAACAATTGCAGAGCTAACAGCAGAGGCTACACATAAGGTTAACACTCTAGCATCGAAGTGCTGGCATCAAGCTCCTTTTAAGCCTCCTGTCTGATGAGGTAACGAGCTGCACTTGTCAGGCCTCATCACCCTGCTCTCAGAGGCCACCTGTGGAGACTGAAGGAAGCAGCAGCCAAAAGCAGAGAAAGAAAACCC